>NC_141796.1:7190200-7235272 GCF_054643075.1 Acanthaster planci
CTTTCTGCAATTTTCCATTTGCGTACACCTTACAGGTCGTGATCCCGTCCAACGTTTGCTACATATATTGCGTAATAAGGGACGTGAAAATTGTCAAAATCTGGCAATCGTGGTGGCATCTGAAAGGGGGAATGTTTCTCTTTCCATTGATGTAAGTTTCATATCCCTATTCGTTTAAGTTGCAAACTATCTGTGAAAGAGGGAAGCAGATCTGATTCTGCTGCAAGCTATTTTTCTAGAATTCCCGCTAATTGGTTTAATTGGTTTAATTCCACAACCAACATAGTTCCATATATCACCTCATAAAAGACCTGAACGTTGTTTGAATCTAGGAATCTTGGTGGCGTCTGAAAGGGGGAGTGTTTCCCTTTATTGATGTACGTTTCATATCCATATTCGTTTTAGTTAGGAAAATATCTTTGAAAGAAGGTAGGAGTTCAGCTCGTACTAATTGCTACTTTGTGCAATTTTCCGTTTGTGTGCACCTTACAGGTCGCCATCCCGTCCGAAATTTGCGACATATATCGCGTCTAAAAGGGGGAGTGTTCCTCTTTCCATTGATGTAAGTTTCATATCCATATTTGTTGTAGTTAGGAAACTATCTGTGAAAGAGGGAAGCAGATCTGATTCTTCTGCAAGCTATTTTTCTAGAATTCCCGCTCAGTCTGCTCATGATTGGTTTACTTTCTGCAACCAACATAGTTCCATATATCGCCTCATAAAAGACCTGAACGTTGTTCGAATCTAGCACCTTGGTGGCATCTGAAAGGGGGAGTGTTCTTCTTTCAATTGATGTAAGTTTCATATCCATGTTTCCCTTTATTGATGTACGTTTCATATCCATATTCGTTTTAGTTAGGAAAATATCTTTGAAAGAAGGTAGGAGTGAGGCTCGTACTAATTGCTTCTTAGTGGAATTTGCCTTATGTGTGCACCTTACAGATCGTCTTGCCGTCCAAAATTGCTTACATATATCTCGTCATAGAAGACCAGGAAATTGTCCGAATCAGATATTTTTGGTGGCATCTGAAAGGGTTAGCGTTCCTCTTTCAATTGATGTAAGTTTCATATCCATATTCGTTTTAGTTAGGAAAATATCCCTGAAAGAAGGCAGGAGTTCAGCTCGTACTAATTGCTACTTTGTGCAATTTTCCATTTGCGTACACCTTACAGGTTGTCATCCCGGCCAACGTTTGCTACATATATTGCGTAATAAGAGACGTGAAAATTGTCAAAATCTGGCAATCGTGGTGGCATCTGAAAGGGGGAATGTTCCTCTTTCCATTGATGTAAGTTTCATATCCCTATTCGTTTTAGTTAGGAAACTATCTGAAAAAGAGGGAAGGAGTTCTGATTCTGCTGCTAGATATTTTTCTAAAATTCCCGCCAGTCTGCACATGATTGGTTTACTTTCTGTAACAAACATAGTTCCATATATCTTGTTATAGAAGACCAGTAAATTGTCCAAATCTAGCAATCTTGGTGGCATCTGAAAGGGGGAGTGTTCCTCTTTCCATTGATGTAAGTTTCATATCCATATTCGTTTTAGTTAGGAAAATATCTTTAAAAGAAGGTAGGAGTGAGGCTCGTACTAATTGCTACTTAGTGCAATTTGCCTTATGCGTGCACCCTACAGATCGTCTACCCGTCCAAAATTGCTTACCTATATCTCGTCATAGAAGACCAGTAAAGTATCCGAATCAGATATATGTGGTGGCATCTGAAAGGGAAAGTGTTCTTCTTTTAATTGATGTAAGTTTCATATCCATATTCGTTTTAGTTAGGAAAATAACCCTGAAAGAAGGCAGGAGTTCAGCTCGTACTAATTGCTACTTTCTGCAATTTTCCATTTGCGTACACCTTACAGGTCGTGATCCCGTCCAACGTTTGCTACATATATTGCGTAATAAGGGACGTGAAAATTGTCAAAATCTGGCAATCGTGGTGGCATCTGAAAGGGGGAATGTTTCTCTTTCCATTGATGTAAGTTTCATATCCCTATTCGTTTAAGTTGCAAACTATCTGTGAAAGAGGGAAGCAGATCTGATTCTGCTGCAAGCTATTTTTCTAGAATTCCCGCTAATTGGTTTAATTGGTTTAATTCCACAACCAACATAGTTCCATATATCACCTCATAAAAGACCTGAACGTTGTTTGAATCTAGGAATCTTGGTGGCGTCTGAAAGGGGGAGTGTTTCCCTTTATTGATGTACGTTTCATATCCATATTCGTTTTAGTTAGGAAAATATCTTTGAAAGAAGGTAGGAGTTCAGCTCGTACTAATTGCTACTTTGTGCAATTTTCCGTTTGTGTGCACCTGACAGGTCGCCATCCCGTCCGAAATTTGCGACATATATCGCGTCTAAAAGGGGGAGTGTTCCTCTTTCCATTGATGTAAGTTTCATATCCATATTTGTTGTAGTTAGGAAACTATCTGTGAAAGAGGGAAGCAGATCTGATTCTTCTGCAAGCTATTTTTCTAGAATTCCCGCTCAGTCTGCTCATGATTGGTTTACTTTCTGCAACCAACATAGTTCCATATATCGCCTCATAAAAGACCTGAACGTTGTTCGAATCTAGCACCTTGGTGGCATCTGAAAGGGGGAGTGTTCTTCTTTCAATTGATGTAAGTTTCATATCCATGTTTCCCTTTATTGATGTACGTTTCATATCCATATTCGTTTTAGTTAGGAAAATATCTTTGAAAGAAGGTAGGAGTGAGGCTCGTACTAATTGCTTCTTAGTGGAATTTGCCTTATGTGTGCACCTTACAGATCGTCTTGCCGTCCAAAATTGCTTACATATATCTCGTCATAGAAGACCAGGAAATTGTCCGAATCAGATATTTTTGGTGGCATCTGAAAGGGTTAGCGTTCCTCTTTCAATTGATGTAAGTTTCATATCCATATTCGTTTTAGTTAGGAAAATATCCCTGAAAGAAGGCAGGAGTTCAGCTCGTACTAATTGCTACTTTGTGCAATTTTCCATTTGCGTACACCTTACAGGTTGTCATCCCGGCCAACGTTTGCTACATATATTGCGTAATAAGAGACGTGAAAATTGTCAAAATCTGGCAATCGTGGTGGCATCTGAAAGGGGGAATGTTCCTCTTTCCATTGATGTAAGTTTCATATCCCTATTCGTTTTAGTTAGGAAACTATCTGAAAAAGAGGGAAGGAGTTCTGATTCTGCTGCTAGATATTTTTCTAAAATTCCCGCTCAGTCTGCACATGATTGGTTTACTTTCTGTAACAAACATAGTTCCATATATCTTGTTATAGAAGACCAGTAAATTGTCCAAATCTAGCAATCTTGGTGGCATCTGAAAGGGGGAGTGTTCCTCTTTCCATTGATGTAAGTTTCATATCCATATTCGTTTTAGTTAGGAAAATATCTTTAAAAGAAGGTAGGAGTGAGGCTCGTACTAATTGCTACTTAGTGCAATTTGCCTTATGCGTGCACCCTACAGATCGTCTACCCGTCCAAAATTGCTTACCTATATCTCGTCATAGAAGACCAGTAAAGTATCCGAATCAGATATATGTGGTGGCATCTGAAAGGGAAAGTGTTCTTCTTTTAATTGATGTAAGTTTCATATCCATATTCGTTTTAGTTAGGAAAATAACCCTGAAAGAAGGCAGGAGTTCAGCTCGTCCTAATTGCTACTTTCTGCAATTTTCCATTTGCGTACACCTTACAGGTCGTGATCCCGTCCAACGTTTGCTACATATATTGCGTAATAAGGGACGTGAAAATTGTCAAAATCTGGCAATCGTGGTGGCATCTGAAAGGGGGAATGTTTCTCTTTCCATTGATGTAAGTTTCATATCCCTATTCGTTTAAGTTGCAAACTATCTGTGAAAGAGGGAAGCAGATCTGATTCTGCTGCAAGCTATTTTTCTAGAATTCCCGCTAATTGGTTTAATTGGTTTAATTCCACAACCAACATAGTTCCATATATCACCTCATAAAAGACCTGAACGTTGTTTGAATCTAGGAATCTTGGTGGCGTCTGAAAGGGGGAGTGTTTCCCTTTATTGATGTACGTTTCATATCCATATTCGTTTTAGTTAGGAAAATATCTTTGAAAGAAGGTAGGAGTGAGGCTCGTACTAATTGCTTCTTAGTGGAATTTGCCTTATTTGTGCACCTTACAGATCGTCTTGTCGTCCAAAATTGCTTACATATATCTTGTCATAGAAGACCAGTAAATTGTCCCAATCAGATATTTTTGGTGGCATCTGAAAGGAGGAGTGTTCCTTTTTCAATTGATGTAAGGTCCATATCCATATTCGTTTTAGTTAGGAAACTATCTGAAAAAGAGGGAAGGAGTTCTGATTCTGCTGCTAACTATTTTTCTAGAATTCCCGCTCAGTCTGCACATGATTGGTTTTTTCAGCAACAAACATAGTTCCCCATATCACGTCATGAAAGATCTGAACATTGTCCGAATCTAGCAATCTTGGTGGCATCTGAAAGGGGGAGTGTTCCTCTTTCCATTGATGTAAGTTTCATATCCCTATTCGTTTTATTGAGGAAACTATCTGAAAAAGAGGGAAGGAGTTCTGATTCTGCTGCCAACTATTTTTCTAGAATTCCCGCTCAGTCTGCACATGATTGGTTTACTTTCCGCAACAAACATAGTTCCATATATCGCCTCATAAAAGACCTGAACGTTGTTCGAATCTAGCACTCTTGGTGGCATCTAAAATGGGGAGTGTTCCTCTTTCCATTGATGTAAGTTTCATATCCATATTCGTTTTAGTTAGGAAAATATCTTTGAAAGAAGATAGGAGTTCAGCTCGTACGAATTGCTACTTAGTGCAATTTGCCCTTTGTGTGCACCTTACAGATCGTCTTCCCGTCCAAAATTGCTTACCTATATCTCGTCATAGAAGACGAGTAATTTGTCCGAATCAGACAATCTTGGTGGCATCAAAAAGGGGGAGTGTGCTTCTTTCCATTGATGTACGTTTCATATCCATATTCGTTTTAGTTAGGAATTTATTTGAAAAAGAGGGAAGAAGTTCTGATTCTGCTGCTAACTATTTTTCTAGAATTCCCGCTCAGTCTGCCCATGATTGGTTTACTTTCTGCAACAAACATAGTTCCCTATATCACGTCATGAAAGATCTGAACATTGTCCGAATCTAGCAATCTTGCTGGCATCTGAAAGGGGGAGTGTTCCTCTTTCCACTGATGTAAGTTTCATATCCATATTCGTGTTAGTTAGGAAACTATCTGTGAAAGAGGGAAGCAGATCTGATTCTGTTGCAAGCTATTTTTCTAGAATTCTCTCTAATTCTGCACATGATTGGTTTACTTTCCTCAAGAAACATAGTTCCATATATCGCCTCATAAAAGACCAGAACGTTGTTCGAATCTAGCATTATTGGTGGCATTTCAAAGGGGGAGTGTTCCTCTTTCCATTGATGTAAGTTGTATATCCCTAGTCGTTTTAGTTAGGAAATATTTTTGAAAGAAGGTAGGAGTTCAGCTTGTACTAATTGCTACTTTGTGCAATATTCCATTTGCGTGCACCTTACAGGTCGTCATCCCGTCCAAAATCGCTTACCTATATCTCGTCATAAAAGACCAGTAAATTGTCCCAAATAGATATTTGTGGCGGCATCTGAAAGGGGGAGTTTTCCTCTTTCCATTGATGTAAGTTTCATATCCCTATTCGTTTTAGTTAGGAAACTATCTGTGAAAGAGGGAAGCAGATCTGATTCTGCTGCAAGCTATTTTTGTAGAATTCCCGCTAATTCTGCACATCATTGGTTTAATTCCGGAACCAGCATAGTTCCATATATCACCTTATAAAAGACGTGAACGTTGTTCAAATCTAGCAGTCTTGGTGGCATCTTAAAGGGGAAGTGTTCCCTTTCCATTGATGTAAGTTTCATATCCCTATTCGTTTTAATTAGGAAACTATCTGTGAAAGAGTGAAGCAGATCTGAGTCTGCTGCAAGCTATTTTTTTTAGATTTCTCGCTAATTCTGCACATCATTGGTTTAATTCCGCAACAAACATAGTTCCATATATAGCCTCATAAAAGACCTGAACGTTGTTGGAATCTAGCAATCTTGGTGGCATCTAAAATGGGGAGTGTTCTCTTTCCATTGATGTAAGTGTCATATCCATATTCGTTTTAGTTAGGAAAATATCTTGGAAAGAAGGTAGGAGTGAGGCTTGTACTAATTGCTACTTATTACAATTTTCCTTTTGTGTGCACCTTACAGATCGTATTCCCGTCCAAAAATGTTTACCTATATCTCGTCATATAAGACCAGTACATTGTCTGAATCAGACGATTTTGGTGGCATCTGAAAGGGGGAGTGTTCCTCTTTCCATTGATGTAAGTGTCAAATCCATATTCGTTTTAGTTCGGAAAATATCTTTGAAAGAAGGCAGGAGTTCAGCTCGTACTAATTGCTACTTTGTGCAATATTCCATTTGCGTGCACCTTACAGGTCGTCATCCCGTCCAAAATCGCTTACCTATATCTCGTCATAGAAGACCAGTAAATTGTCCCAATCAGTTATTTATGGTGGCATTTGAAAGGGGGAGTGTTCCTCTTTCCATTGATGTAAGTTTCATATCCATATTCGTTTTAGTTAGGAAACTATCTGTGAAACAGGGAAGCAGATCTGATTCTGCTGCAAGCTATTTTTCTAGAATTCCCGCTAATTCTGCACATCATTGGTTTAATTCCGCAACCAGCATAGTTCCATATATCACCTTATAAAAGACCTGAACGTTGTTGGAATCTAGCAATCTTGGTGGCATCTGAAAGGGGGAGTGTTCCTCTTTCCATTGATGTAAGTTTCATATCCCTATTCGTTTTAATTAGGAAACTATCTGTGAAAGAGGGAAGCAGATCTGATTCTGCTGCAAGCTATTTTTTTTTAGAATTCTCGCTAATTCTGCACATCATTGGTTTCATTCCGCAACCAACATAGTTCCTTATATCACCTCATAAAAGACCTGAACGTTGTTCGAATCTAGCAATCTTGGTGGCATCTGAAAGGGGGAGTGTTCTTCTTTCCATTGATGTAAGTGTCATATCCATATTCGTTTTAGTTAGGAAAATATCTTGGAAAGAAGGTAGGAGTGAGGCTTGTACTAATTGCTACTTATTACAATTTTCCTTTTGTGTGCACCTTACAGATCGTCTTCCCGTCTAAAAATGTTTACATATATCTCGTCATATAAGACCAGTACATTGTCTGAATCAGACGATTTTGGTGGCATCTGAAAGGGGGAGTGTTTCTCTTTCCATTGATGTAAGTGTCAAATCCATATTCGTTTTAGTTCGGAAAATATCTTTGAAAGAAGGCAGGAGTTCAGCTCGTACTAATTGCTACTTTGTGCAATATTCCATTTGCGTGCACCTTACAGGTCGTCATCCCGTCCAAAATCGCTTACCTATATCTCGTCATAGAAGACCAGTAAATTGTCCCAATCAGTTATTTATGGTGGCATTTGAAAGGGGGAGTGTTCCTCTTTCCATTGATGTAAGTTTCATATCCATATTCGTTTTAGTTAGGAAACTATCTGTGAAAGAGTGAAGCAGATCTGAGTCTGCTGCAAGCTATTTTTTTTAGATTTCTCGCTAATTCTGCACATCATTGGTTTAATTCCGCAACAAACATAGTTCCATATATAGCCTCATAAAAGACCTGAACGTTGTTCGAATCTAGCAATCTTGGTGGCATCTAAAATGGGGAGTGTTCTCTTTCCATTGATGTAAGTGTCATATCCATATTCGTTTTAGTTAGGAAAATATCTTGGAAAGAAGGTAGGAGTGAGGCTTGTACTAATTGCTACTTATTACAATTTTCCTTTTGTGTGCACCTTACAGATCGTATTCCCGTCCAAAAATGTTTACCTATATCTCGTCATATAAGACCAGTACATTGTCTGAATCAGACGATTTTGGTGGCATCTGAAAGGGGGAGTGTTCCTCTTTCCATTGATGTAAGTGTCATATCCATATTCGTTTTAGTTAGGAAAATATCCCTGAAAGAAGGCACGAGTTCAGCTCGTTCTAATTGCTACTTTGTGCAATATTCCATTTTGCGTGCACCTTACAGGTCGTCATCCCGTCCAAAATCGCTTACCTATATCTCGTCATAGAAGACCAGTAAATTGTCCGAATCAAACAGTCGTGGTGGCATCTAAAAGGAGGAGTGTTCCTCTTTCCATTGATGTAAGTGTCAAATCCATATTCGTTTTAGTTCGGAAAATATCTTTGAAAGAAGGCAGGAGTTCAGCTCGTACTAATTGCTACTTTGTGCAATATTCCATTTGCGTGCACCTTACAGGTCGTCATCCCGTCCAAAATCGCTTACCTATATCTCGTCATAGAAGACCAGTAAATTGTCCCAATCAGTTATTTATGGTGGCATTTGAAAGGGGGAGTGTTCCTCTTTCCATTGATGTAAGTTTCATATCCATATTCGTTTTAGTTAGGAAACTATCTGTGAAACAGGGAAGCAGATCTGATTCTGCTGCAAGCTATTTTTCTAGAATTCCCGCTAATTCTGCACATCATTGGTTTAATTCCGCAACCAGCATAGTTCCATATATCACCTTATAAAAGACCTGAACGTTGTTGGAATCTAGCAATCTTGGTGGCATCTGAAAGGGGGAGTGTTCCTCTTTCCATTGATGTAAGTTTCATATCCCTATTCGTTTTAATTAGGAAACTATCTGTGAAAGAGGGAAGCAGATCTGAGTCTGCTGCAAGCTATTTTTTTTAGATTTCTCGCTAATTCTGCACATCATTGGTTTAATTCCGCAACAAACATAGTTCCATATATAGCCTCATAAAAGACCTGAACGTTGTTCGAATCTAGCAATCTTGGTGGCATCTAAAATGGGGAGTGTTCTCTTTCCATTGATGTAAGTGTCATATCCATATTCGTTTTAGTTAGGAAAATATCTTGGAAAGAAGGTAGGAGTGAGGCTTGTACTAATTGCTACTTATTACAATTTTCCTTTTGTGTGCACCTTACAGATCGTATTCCCGTCCAAAAATGTTTACCTATATCTCGTCATATAAGACCAGTACATTGTCTGAATCAGACGATTTTGGTGGCATCTGAAAGGGGGAGTGTTCCTCTTTCCATTGATGTAAGTGTCAAATCCATATTCGTTTTAGTTCGGAAAATATCTTTGAAAGAAGGCAGGAGTTCAGCTCGTACTAATTGCTACTTTGTGCAATATTCGATTTGCGTGCACCTTACAGGTCGTCATCCCGTCCAAAATCGCTTACCTATATCTCGTCATAGAAGACCAGTAAATTGTCCCAATCAGTTATTTATGGTGGCATTTGAAAGGGGGAGTGTTCCTCTTTCCATTGATGTAAGTTTCATATCCCTATTCGTTTTAGTTAGAAAACTATCTGCGACAGAGGGAAGCAGATCTGATTCTGCTGCATGCTATTTCTAGAATTCAAGCTAATTCTGCACATCATTGGTTTAATTCCGCAACCAACATAGTTCCATATATCACCTCATAAAAGACCTGAACGTTGTTCGAATCTAGCAATCTTGGTGGCATCTGAAAGCTGGAGTGTTTTTCTTTACATTGATGTAAGTTTTATACCCCTAATCGTTTTAGTCAGGAAACTATCTGTGAAAGAGGGAAGCAGATCTGATTCTGTTGCAAGCTATTTTTTTTTAGAATTCTCGCTAATTCTGCACATCATTGGTTTCATTCCGCAACCAACATAGTTCCTTATATCACCTCATAAAAGACCTGAACGTTGTTCGAATCTAGCAATCTTGGTGGCATCTGAAAGGGGGAGTGTTTTTCTTTCCATTGATGTAAGTGTCATATCCATATTCGTTTTAGTTAGGAAAATATCTTGGAAAGAAGGTAGGAGTGAGGCTTGTACTAATTGCTACTTATTACAATTTTCCTTTTGTGTGCACCTTACAGATTGTCTTCCCGTCTAAAAATGTTTACATATATCTCGTCATATAAGACCAGTACATTGTCTGAATCAGACGATCTTGGTGGCATCTGAAAGGGGGAGTGTTCCTCTTTCCATTGATGTAAGTGTCAAATCCATATTCGTTTTAGTTCGGAAAATATCTTTGAAAGAAGGCAGGAGTTCAGCTCGTACTAATTGCTACTTTGTGCAATATTCCATTTGCGTGCACCTACAGGTCGTCATCCCGTCCAAAATCGCTTACCTATATCTCGTCATAGAAGACCAGTAAATTGTCCCAATCAGTTATTTATGGTGGCATTTGAAAGGGGGAGTGCTCCTCTTTCCATTGATGTAAGTTTCATATCCATATTCGTTTTAGTTAGGAAACTATCTGTGAAATAGGGAAGCAGATCTGATTCTGCTGCAAGCTATTCTTTTAGAATTCTCGCTAATTCTGCACATCATTGGTTTCATTCCGCAACCAACATAGTTCCTTATATCACCTCATAAAAGACCTGAACGTTGTTCGAATCTAGCAATCTTGGTGGCATCTGAAAGGGGGAGTGTTCCTCTTTCCATTGATGTAAGTGTCATATCCATATTCGTTTTAGTGAGGAAAATATCTTTGAAAGAAGGTAGGAGTGAGGCTCGTACTAATTGCTACTTAGTGCAAATTGCCTTATGCGTGCACCTTTTAGATCGTATTCCCGTCCAAAATTGCTTACCTATATCTCGTCATAGAAGATCAGTAAATTGTCCGAATCAGATATTTTTGGTGGCATCTGAAAGGGGGAGTGTTCGTCATTCTGAAAAAGAGGGAAGGAGTTTTGATTCTGCTGCTTACTATTTTTCTAGACTTCCTGCTCAGGCTGAACATGATTGGTTTACTTTCCGCAACAAACAAAGTTCCATATATCGCCTCATAAAAGACCTGAACGTTGTTCGAATCTGGCAATCTTGGGTGGCATCTGAAAGGGGAGTGTTTCCTCTTTCCATTGATGTAAGTTTTATATCCATATTCGTTTTAGGTAGGAAAATATTTTTGAAAGAGGGAAGCAGATCTGATTCTGCTGCAAGCTATTTTTCTAGAATTCCTGCTAAGTCTGCACATCATTGGTTTTAATTCTGCAACCAACATTGTTCCATCTATCACCTCATAAAAGACCTGAACGTTGTTCGAATCTAGCAATCATTTGATGGCATCTGAAAGGGGGGAGTGTTCGTCTTTCAATTGATGGAAGTTTCATATCCCTATTCGTTTTAGTTAGGAAAATATCCCTGAAAGAAGGCAGGAGTTCAGCTCGTACTAATTTGCTCTTTTGTGCAATATTCCATTTGCGTGCATCTTACAGATTGTCATCCCGTCCAAAATCGCTTACCTATATCTCGTCATAGAAGACCAGTAAATTGTCTGAATCAAACAGTCGTGGTGGCATCTAAGAAGAGGAGTGTTCCTCTTTCCATTAATGTAAGTTTCATATCCCTATTCGTTTAGTTAGGAAACTATCTGTGAAAGAGGGAAGCAGATCTGATTCTGTTGCAAGCTATTTTTCTAGAATTCCCGCTAATTCTGCACATCATTGGTATAAATCCGCAACCAACACCGGTCCATATATCACCTCATCAAAGACCTGAACGTTGTTCGAATCTAGCAATCTTGGTGGCATCTGAAAGGGGGAGTGATCCTCTTTCCATTGATGTAAGTGTCATATCCATATTCGTTTTAGTTAGGAAAATATCTTTGAAAAAAGGTAGGAGTGAGGCTCGTACTTATTGCTACTTAGTGCAAATTGCCTTATGCGAGCACCTTACAGATCGTCTTCCCGTCCAAAATTGCTTACATATATCTCGTCATAGAAGACCAGTAAATTGTCTGAATCAGACGATTTTGGTGGCATCTGAAAGGGGGAGTGATCCTCTTTCCATTGATGTAAGTGTCAAATCCATATTCGTTTTAGTTCGGAAAATATCTTTGAAAGAAGGCAGGAGTTCAGCTCGTACTAATTGCTACTTTGTGCAATATTCCATTTGCGTGCACCTTACAGGTCGTCATCCCGTCCAAAATTCTTACCTATATCTCGTCGTAGAAGACCAGTAAATGTCCAAATCAGTTATTTATGGTGGCATTTGAAAGGGGGGAGTGTTCCTCTTTCCATTGATGTAAGTTTCATATCCATATTCGTTTTAGTTAGGAAACTATCTGTGAAACAGGGAAGCAGATCTGATTCTGCTGCAAGCTATTTTTCTAGAATTCCCGCTAATTCTGCACATCATTGGTTTCATTCCGCAACCAACATAGTTCCTTATATCACCTCATCAAAGACCTGAACGTTGTTCGAATCTAGCAATCTTGGTGGCATCTGAAAGGGGGAGTGTTCCTCTTTCCATTGATGTAAGTGTCATATCCATATTCGTTTTAGTTAGGAAAATATCTTGGAGAAGAAGGTAGGAGTGAGGCTTGTACTTATTGCTGCTTATTACAATTTTCCTTTTGTGTGCACCTTCCAGATCGTCTTCCCGTCTAAAATTGCTTACCTATATCTCGTCATAGAAGATCAGTAAATTGTCCGAATCAGATATTTTTGGTGGCACCTGAAAAGGGGAGTGTTCGTCTTTCAATTGATGTAAGTGTCAAATCCATATTCGTTTTAGTTCGGAAAATATCTTTGAAAGAAGGCAGGAGTTCAGCTCGTACTAATTGCTACTTTGTGCAATATTCCATTTGCGTGCACCTTACAGGTCGTCATCCCGTTCAAAATCGCTTACCTATATCTCGTCATAGAAGACCAGTAAATTGTCCCAATCAGTTATTTATGGTGGCATTTGAAAGGGGGAGTGTTGTTCTTTCCATTGATGTAAGTTTCATATCCATATTCATTTTAGTTAGGAAACTATCTGTGAAAGAGGGAAGCAGATCTGATTCTGCTGCAAGCTATTTTTTTTAGAATTCTCGCTAATTCTGCACATCATTGGTTTCATTCCGCAACCAACATAGTGCCTTATATCACCTCATAAAAGACCTGAACGTTGTTCGAATCTAGCAATCTTGGTGGCATCTGAAAGGGGGAGTGTTCCTCTTTCCATTGATGTAAGTGTCATATCCATATTCATTTTAGTTAGGAAAATATCTTGGAAAGAAGGTAGGAGTGAGGCTTGTACCTATTACTACTTATTAAAATTTTCCATTTGTGTGCACCTTACAGTTCGTCTTCCCGTCCAAAAATGCTTACCTATATCTTGTCATACAACACCAGTACATTGTCTGAATCAGACGATCTTGGTGGCATCTGAAAGGGGGAGTGTTCCTCTTTCCATTGACGTAAGTGTCAAATCCATATTCGTTTTAGTTAGGAAAATATCTTTGAAAGAAGGCAGGAGTTCAGCTCGTACTAATTGCTACTTTGTGCAATATTCCATTTGCGTGCACCTTACAGGTCGTCATCCCGTCCAAAATTCTTACCTATATCTCGTCGTAGAAGACCAGTAAATTGTCCAAATCAGTTATTTATGGTGGCATTTGAAAGGGGGGAGTGTTCCTCTTTCCATTGATGTAAGTTTCATATCCATATTCGTTTTAGTTAGGAAACTATCTGTGAAAGAGGGAAGCAGATCTGATTCTGCTGCAAACTATTTTTTTAGAATTCTCGCTAATTCTGCACATCATTGGTTTCATTCCGCAACCAACATAGTTCCATATATCACCTCATAAAAGACCTGAACGTTGTTCGAATCTAGCAATCGTGGTGGCATCTGAGAGGGGGAGTGTTCCTCTTTGCATTGATGCAAGTGTCATATCCATATTCATTTTAGTTAGGAAAATATCTTGGAAAGAAGGTAGGAGTGAGGCTTGTACCTATTGCTACTTATTAAAATTTTCCATTGGTGTGCACCTTACAGGTCGTCATCCCGTCCAAAATCGTTTACCTATATCTCGTGATAGAAGACCAGTAAATTGTCCGAATCAGATATTTGTCGTGGCATCTTAAAGGGGGAGTGTACCTCTTTCCATTGACGTAAGTGTCAAATCCATATTCGTTTTAGTTAGGAAAATATCTTTGAAAGAAGGCAGGGGTTCAGCTCGTACTAATTGCTACGTGGTGCAATGTTCCATTTGCGTGCCACCTTACAGGTCGTCATCCCGTCCAAAATTCTTACCTATATCTCGTCGTAGAAGACCAGTAAATTGTCCAAATCAGTTATTTATGGTGGCATTTGAGAGGGGGGAGTGTTCCTCTTTCCATTGATGTAAGTTTCATATCCATATTCGTTTTAGTTAGGAAACTATCTGTGAAAGAGGGAAGCAGATCTGATTCTGCTGCAAGCTATTTTCTTAGAATTCTCGCTAATTCTGCACATCATTGGTTTCATTCCGCAACCAACATAGTTCCTTATATCACCTCATAAAAGACCTAAACGTTGTTCGAATCTAGCAATCTTGGTGGCATCTGAAAGGGGGAGTGTTCCTCCTTCATTGATGTAAGTGTCATATCCATATTCGTTTTAGTAAGGAAAATATCTTGGAAAGAAGGTAGGAGTGAGGCTTGTACTAATTGCTACTTATTACAATTTTCCTTTTGTGTGCACCTTACAGATCGTCTTCCCGTCCAAAAATGTTTACCTATATCTCGTCTTATAAGACCAGTACATTGTCTGAATCAGACGATCTTGGTGGCATCTGAAAGGGGGAGTGTTCCTCTTTCCATTGATGTAAGTGTCAAATCCATATTCGTTTTAGTTCGGAAAATATCTTTGAAAGAAGGCAGGAGTTCAGCTCGTACTAATTGCTACTTTGTGCAATATTCCATTTGCGTGCACCTTACAGGTCGTCATCCCGTCCAAAATCGCTTACCTATATCTCGTCATAGAAGACCAGTAAATTGTCCCGATCAGTTAGTTATGGTGTGATTTGAAAGGGGGAGTGTTCCCTCTTTCCATTGATGTAAGTTTCATATCCATATTCGTTTTAGTTAGGAAACTATCTGTGAAACAGGGAAGCAGATCTGATTCTGCTGCAAGCTATTTTTCTAGAATTCCCGCTAATTCTGCACATCATTGGTTTAATTCCGCAACAAACATAGTTCCATATATAGCCTCATAAAAGACCTGAACGTTGTTCGAATCTAGCAATCTTGGTGGCATCTGAAAGGGGGGGAGTGTTCCTCTTTCCATTGATGTAAGTGTCATATCCATATTCGTTTTAGTTAGGAAAATATCTTGGAAAGAAGGTAGGAGTGAGGCTTGTACTAATTGCTACTTATTAAAATTTTCCCTTTTGTGTGCACCTTACAGATCGTCTTCCCCGTCTAAAAATGTTTACATATATCTCGTCATATAAGATCAGTACATTGTCTGAATCAGACGATCTTGGTGGCATCTGAAAGGGGGGAGTGTTCCTCTTCCATTGATGTAAGTGTCAAATCCATATTCGTTTTAGGTTCGGAAAATATCTTTGAAAGAAGGCAGGAGTTCAGCTCGTACTAATTGCTACTTTGTGCAATATTCCATTTGCGTGCACCTTACAGGTCGTCATCCCGTCCAAAATCGCTTACCTATATCTCGTCATAGAAGACCAGTAAATTGTCCCAATCAGTTATTTATGGTGGCATCTGAAAGGGGGAGTGTTCCTCTTTCCATTGATGTAAGTGTCATATCCATATTCGTTTTAGTTAGGAAAATATCTTTGAAAAAAGGTAGGAGTGAGGCTCGTACTTATTGCTACTTAGTGCAAATTGCCGTATGCGAGCACCTTACAGATCGTCTTCCCGTCCAAAATTGCTTACATATATCTCGTCATAGAAGATCAGGAAATTGTCCCGAATCAGATATTTTTGGTGGCATCTGAAAGGGGGAGTGTTCGTCATTCTGAAAAAGAGGGAAGGAATTTTGATTCTGCTGCTAACTATTTTTCTAGACTTCCCGCTCAGGCTGAACATGATTGGTTTCATTCCGCAACCAACATAGTTCCATATATCACCTCATAAAAGACCTGAACGTTGTTCGAATCTAGCATTATTGGTTGCATCTTAAAGGGGGAGTGTTCCTCTTTCCATTGATGTAATTTTCATATCCTTATTCGTTTTAGGTAGGAAAATATCTTTGAAAGAGGGAAGCAGATCTGATTCTGCTGCAAGCTATTTTTCTAGAATTCCCGCTCAGTCTGCACATGATTGGTTTACTTTCTGCAACAAACATAGGTCCATGTATCACCTCATAAAAGACCTGAACGTTGTTCGAATCTAGCAATCATTTGATGGCATCTGAAAGGGGGAGTGTTCGTCTTTCAATTGATGGAAGTTTCATATCCCTATTCGTTTTAGTTAGGAAAATATCTTTGAAAGAATGCAGGAGTTCAGCTCGTACTAATTGCTACTTTGTGCAATATTCCATTTGCGTGCACCTTACAGGTCGTCATCCCGTCCAAAATCGCTTACCTATATCTCGTCATAGAAGACCAGTAAATTGTCCCAATCAGTTATTTATGGGTGGCATTTGAAAGGGGGAGTGGTTGTTCTCTTCCTTGATGTAAGTTTCATATCCATATTCATTTTAGTCAGGAAACTACCTGTGAAAGAGGAAGCAGATCTGATTCTGCTGCAAGCTATGTTTTTTTAGAATTCTCGCTAATTCTGCACATCATTGGTTTCATTCCGCAACCAACATAGTTCCTTATATCACCTCATAAAAGACCTGAACGTTGTTCGAATCTAGCAATCTTGGTGGCATCTGAAAGGGGGAGTGTTCCTCTTTCCATTGATGTAAGTGTCATATCCATATTCGTTTTAGTTAGGAAATATCTTGGAAAGAAGGTAGGAGTGAGGCTTGTACCTATTGCTACTTATTAAAATTTTCCATTTGTGTGCACCTTACAGTTCGTCTTCCCGTCCAAAAATGCTTACCTATATCTTGTCATAGAACACCAGTACATTGTCTGAATCAGACGATCTTGGTGGCATCTGAAAGGGGGAGTGTTTCTCTTTTCATTGACGTAAGTGTCAAATCCATATTCGTTTAGTTAGAAAATATCTTTGAAAGAAGGCAGGAGTTCAGCTCGTACTAATTGCTACTTTGTGCAATATTCCATTTGCGTGCACCTTACAGGTCGTCATCCCGTCCAAAATTCTTACCTATATCTCGTCGTAGAAGACCAGTAAATTGTCCCAATCAGTTATTTATGGTGGCATTTGAAAGGGGGAGTGTTCCTCTTTCCATTGATGTAAGTTTCATATCCATATTCGTTTTAGTTAGGAAACTATCTGTGAAAGAGGGAAGCAGATCTGATTCTGCTGCAAGCTATTTTCTTAGAATTCTCGCTAATTCTGCACATCATTGGTTTCATTCCGCAACCAACATAGTTCCTTATATCACCTCATAAAAGACCTAAACGTTGTTCGAATCTAGCAATCTTGGTGGCATCTGAAAGGGGGAGTGTTCCTCTTTCCATTGATGTAAGTGTCATATCCATATTCGTTTTAGTTAGGAAAAATATCTTGGAAAGAAGGTAGGAGTGAGGCTTGTACTAATTGCTACTTATTACAATTTTCCTTTTGTGTGCACCTTACAGATCGTCTTCCGTCTAAAAATGTTTACATATATCTCGTCATATAAGACCAGTACATTGTCTGAATCAGACGATCTTGGTGGCATCTGAAAGGGGGAGTGTTCTTCTTTCCAGTGATGTAAGTGTCAAATCCATATTCGTTTTAGTTCGGAAAATATCTTTGAAAGAAGGCAGGAGTTCAGCTCGTACTAATTGCTACTTTGTGCAATATTCCATTTGCGTGCACCTTACAGGTCGTCATCCCGTCCAAAATCGCTTACCTATATCTCGTCATTGAAGACCAGTAAATTGTCCCAATCAGTTATTTATGGTGGCATCTGAAAGGGGGAGTGTTCCTCTTTCCATTGATGTAAGTGTCAAATCCATATTCGTTTTAGTTAGGAAAATATCTTTGAAAAAAGGGTAGGAGTGAGGCTCGTACTTATTGCTACTTAGTGCAATTTGCCTTATGCGTGCACCTTACAGATCGTCTTCCCGTCCAAAATTGCTTGCCTATATCTCGTCATAGAAGATCAGTAAATTGTCCGAAGCAGATATTTTTGGTGGCATCTGAAAGGGGGAGCGTTCGTCATTCTGAAAAAAGAGGGAAGGAATTTTGATTCTGCTGCTAACTATTTTTCTAGACTTCCCGCTCAGGGCTGAACATGATTGGTTTACTTTCCGCAACAAACATAGTTCCATATATTGCCTCATCAAAGACCTGAACGTTGTTCGAATCGTGCAATCTTGGTGGCATCTGAAAGGGGGAGTGTTCCTCTTTCCATTGATGTAAGTTTTATATCCATATTCGTTTTAGGTAGGAAAATATTTTTGAAAGAGGGAAGCAGATCTGATTCTGCTGCAAGCTATTTTTCTAGAATTCCTGCTAAGTCTGCACATCATTGGTTTAATTCTGCAACCAACATAGTTCCATCTATCACCTCATAAAAGACCTGAACGTTGTTCGAATCTAGCAATCATTTGATGGCATCTGAAAGGGGGGAGTGTTCGTCTTTCAATTGATGGAAGTTTCATATCCCTATTCGTTTTAGTTAGGAAAATATCCCTGAAAGAAGGCAGGAGTTCAGCTCGTACTAATTTGCTCTTTTGTGCAATATTCCATTTGCGTGCATCTTACAGATTGTCATCCCGTCCAAAATCGCTTACCTATATCTCGTCATAGAAGACCAGTAAATTGTCTGAATCAAACAGTCGTGGTGGCATCTAAGAAGAGGAGTGTTCCTCTTTCCATTGATGTAAGTTTCATATCCCTATTCGTTTTAGTTAGGAAACTATCTGTGAAAGAGGGAAGCAGATCTGATTCTGTTGCAAGCTATTTTTCTAGAATTCCCGCTAATTCTGCACATCATTGGTATAAATCCGCAACCAACACCGGTCCATATATCACCTCATCAAAGACCTGAACGTTGTTCGAATCTAGCAATCTTGGTGGCATCTGAAAGGGGGAGTGATCCTCTTTCCATTGATGTAAGTGTCATATCCATATTCGTTTTAGTTAGGAAAATATCTTTGAAAAAAGGTAGGAGTGAGGCTAATTGCTACTTATTACAATTTTCCTTTTGTGTGCACCTTACAGATCGTCTTCCCGTCTAAAATGTTTACATATATCTCGTCATATAAGACCAGTACATTGTCTGAATCAGACGATCTTGGTGGCATCTGAAAGGGGGGAGTGATCCTCTTTCCATTGATGTAAGTGTCAAATCCATATTCGTTTTAGGTCGGAAAATATCTTTGAAAGAAGGCAGGAGTTCAGCTCGTACTAATTGCTACTTTGTGCAATATTCCATTTGCGTGCACCTTACAGGTCGTCATCCCGTCCAAAATCGCTTACCTATATCTCGTCATTGAAGACCAGTAAATTGTCCCAATCAGTTATTTATGGTGGCATCTGAAAGGGGGAGTGTTCCTCTTTCCATTGATGTAAGTGTCAAATCCATATTCGTTTTAGTTAGGAAAATATCTTTGAAAAAAGGTAGGAGTGAGGCTCGTACTTATTGCTACTTAGTGCAAATTGCCTTATGCGAGCACCTTACAGATCGTCTTCCCGTCCCAAAATTGCTTACCTATATCTCGTCATAGAAGATCAGTAAATTGTCCCGAATCAGATATTTTTGGTGGCATCTGAAAGGGGGAGTGTTCGTCATTCTGAAAAAGAGGGAAGGAATTTTGATTCTGCTGCTAACTATTTTTCTAGACTTCCCGCTCAGGCTGAACATGATTGGTTTACTTTCCGCAACAAACATAGTTCCATATATTGCCTCATCAAAGACCCTGAACGTTTGTTCGAATCGTGCAATCTTGGTGGCATCTGAAAGGGGGAGTGTTCCTCTTTCCATTGATGTAAGTTTTATATCCATATTCGTTTTAGGTAGGAAAATATTTTTGAAAGAGGGAAGCAGATCTGATTCTGCTGCAAGCTATTTTTCTAGAATTCCTGCTAAGTCTGCACATCATTGGTTTAATTCTGCAACCAACATAGTTCCATCTATCACCTCATAAAAGACCTGAACGTTGTTCGAATCTAGCAATCATTTGATGGCATCTGAAAGGGGGGAGTGTTCGTCTTTCAATTGATGGAAGTTTCATATCCCTATTCGTTTTAGTTAGGAAAATATCCCTGAAAGAAGGCAGGTGTGAGGCTCGTACTAATTGCTACTTTGTGCAATATTCTGCACATGATTGGTTTACTTTCCTCAACCAACATAGTTCCATATATCACCTCATAAAAGACCTGAACGTTGTTCGAATCTAGCAATCTTGGTGGCATCTGAAAGGGGGAGTAGTCCTCTTTCCATTGATGTAAGTGTCATATCCATATTCGTTTTAGTTAGGAAAATATCTTTGAAAGAAGGTAGGTGTGAGGCTCGTACTAATTGCTACTTTGTGCAATATTCTGCACATGATTGGTTTACTTTCCTCAACCAACATAGTTCCATGTATTGCCTCATAAAAGGCCTGAACGTTGTTTGAATTTAGCAATATTGGTGGCATCTGAAAGGGGTAGCGTTCGTCTTTCCATTGATGTACGTTTCATATCAATATTTGTTTTAGTTAGGAAAATATCCCTGAAAGAAGGCAGGAGTTCAGCTCGTACTAATTTGCTCTTTTGTGCAATATTCCATTTGCGTGCACCTTACAGGTCGTCATCCCGTCCAAAATCGCTTACCTATATCTCGTCATAGAAGACCAGTAAATTGTCTGAATCAAACAGTCGTGGTGGCATCTAAGAAGAGGAGTGTTCCTCTTTCCATTGATGTAAGTTTCATATCCCTATTTGTTTTAGTTAGGAAACTATCTGTGAAAGAGGGAAGCAGATCTGATTCTGTTGCAAGCTATTTTTCTAGAATTCCCGCTAATTCTGCACATCATTGGTATAGATCCGCAACCAACACAAGTCCATATATCACCTCATCAAAGACCTGAACGTTGTTCGAATCTAGCAATCTTGGTGGCATCTGAAAGGGGGAGTGATCCTCTTTCCATTGATGTAAATGTCATATCCATATTCGTTTTAGTTAGGAAAATATCTTTGAAAGAAGGTAGGAGTGAGGCTCGTACTTATTGCTACTTAGTGCAAATTGCCTTATGCGAGCACCTTACAGATCGTCTTCCCGTCCAAAATTGCTTACCTATATCTCGTCATAGAAGATCAGTAAATTGTCCGAATCAGATATTTTTGGTGGCACCTGAAAAGGGGAGCGTTCGTCTTTCAATTGATGTAAGTTTCATATCCTTATTCGGTTTAGTTAGGAAACTATCTGTGAAAGAGGGAAGCAGATCTGATTCTGTTGCAAGCTATTTTTCTAGAATTCCTGCTAATTCTACACAGGATTGGTTTACTTTCCTCAACCAACATAGTTTTATATATCGCCTCATAAAAGACCTGAACGTTGTTCGAATTTAGCATTATTGGTGGCATCTGAAAGGGGGAGTGTTCCTCTTTCCATTGATGTAAGTTCCATATCCATATTCGGTTTAGTTAGGAAACTATCTGAAAAAGATGGAAGGAGTTTCGATTCTGCTGCTAACTATTTTTCTAGAATTCCCGCTCAGTCTGCACATGATTGGTTTACTTTCCGCAACAAACATAGTTCCCTATATCACGTTATAATAGACCTGAACATTGTCCGAATCTAGCAATCTGGGTGGCATCTAAAAGGGGGAGTGTTCCTTTTCCATTGATGTAAGTTTTATGTCCATATTCATTTTAATTAGGAAAATATTATTGAAAAAAGGTAGGAGTTCTGCTCGTACTAATTGCTACTTTGTGCAATATTCCATTTGTGTGCAACTTACAGGTCGTCATCCCGTCCAAAATCGCTTACCTATATCTCTTCATAGAAGACCAGTAAATTGTCCCAATCAGTTATTTATGGTGGCATTTGAAAGGGGGAGTGTTCCTCTTTCCATTGATGTAAGTTTCATATCCATATTCGTTTTAGTTACTAAACTATCTGTGAAAGAGGGAAGCAGATCTGATTCTCCAGCAAGCTATTTTTCTAGAATTCCCGCTAATTCTACACATGATTGGTTTACTTTCCTCAACCAACATAGTTTTATATATCGCCTCATAAAAGACCTGAACGTTGTTTGAATCTAGCATTATTGGTGGCATCTGAATGGGGGAGCAATCCTCTTTCCATTGATGTAAGTTTCATATCCCTATTCGTTTTAGTTAGGAAACTATCTTTGAAAGAGGGAAGCAGATCTGATTCTGCTGCAAGCTATTTTTCTAGAATTCCCGCTCAGTCTGCACATGATTGGTTTAATTCCGCAACCAACATAGTTCCATATATCACCTCATAAAAGACCTGAACGTTGTTCGAATCTAGCAATCTTGGTGGCATCTGAAAGGGGGAGTAGTCCTCTTTCCATTGATGTAAGTGTCATATCCATATTCGGTTTAGTTAGGAAAATATCTTGGAAAGAAGGTAGGAGTGAGGGTTTTACTAATTGCTACTTATTACAATTTTCCTTTGGTGTGCACCTTACAGATCGTCTTCCCGTCCAAAAATGCTTACCTATATCTTGTCATAGAAGACCAGTACATTGTCTGAATCAGACGATCTTGGTGGCATCTGAAAGGGGGAGTGTTCCTCTTTCCATTGATGTAAGTTTTATATCCATATCCGTTTTAGTTAGGAAAATATCTTTGAAAGAAGGCAGGAGTTCAGCTCGTTCTAATAGCTACTTTGTGCAATATTGCATTTGCGTGCACCTTACAGGTCGTCATCCCGTCCAAAATTGCTTACCTATATCTCGTCATAGAAGACCAGTAAATTGTCCCAATCAGATATTTGTGGTGGCATCTGAAAGGGGGAGTGTTCCTCTTTCCATTGATGTAAGTTTTATACCCCTATTCGTTTTAGTCAGGAAACTATCTGTGAAAGAGGGAAGCAGATCTGATTCTGTTGCAAGCTATTTTTCTAGAATTCAAGCTACTTCTGCACATGATTGGTTTACTTTCCTCAACCAACCTAGTTCCATATATCGCCTCATAAAAGACCTGAACGTTGTTCGAATCTAGCAATCTTGGTGGCATCTGAAAGGGGGAGTGTCTTTCTTTCCATTGATGTAAGTTTCATATCCCTATTCGTTTTAGTTAGGAAACTATCTGTGAAAGAGGGAAGCAGATCTGATTCTGCTGCAAGCTATTTGTCTAGAATTCCCGCTAATTCTGCACATCATTGGTTTAATTCTGCAACCAACATAACTCCATATATCACTTCATAAAAGACCTGAACGTAGTTCGAATCTAGCAATCGTGGTGGCATCTGAAAGGGGGAGTGTTTTTCTTTCCATTGATGTAAGCTTCATATCCCTATTCGTTTTAGTTAGGAAAATATCCCTGAAAGAAGGCAGGAGCTTAGCTCGTACTAATTGCTACTTTGTGCAATATTGCATTTGCGTGCGCCTTACAGGTCGTCATCCTGTCCAAAATCGCTTACCTATATCTCGTCATAGAAGACCAGTATATTGTCCGAATCAAACAGTCGTGGTGGCATCTAAGAGGAGGAGTGTTCCTCTTTCCATTGATGTAAGTTTCATATCCCTATTCGTTTCAGTTAGGAAACTATCTGTGAAAGAGGGAAGCAGATCTGATTCTGTTGCAAGCTATTTTTCTAGAATTCAAGCTAATTCTGCACATGATTGGTTTAATTCCGCAACCAACATAGCTCCATATATCACCTCATAAAAGACCTGAACGTTGTTCGAATCTAGCAATCTTGGTTGCATCTTAAAGAGGGAGTGTTCCTCTTTCCATTGATGTAAGTTTCATATCCTCATTCGTTTTAGTTAGGAAAATATCTTTGAAGAGAAGGTAGGAGTGAGGCTCGTACTAATTGCTACTTTGTGCAATATTGCATTTGCGTGCACCTTACAGGTCGTCATCCCGTCCAAAATGGCTTACCTATATCTCGTCATAGAAGACCAGTAAATTGTCCGAATCAAACAGTCGTGGTTGCATCTAAAAGGAGGAGTGTTGCTCTTTCCATTGATGTAAGTTTCATATCCCTATTCGTTTTAGTCAGGAAACTATCTGTGAAAGAGGAAAGCAGATCTGATTCTGTTGCAAGCTATTTTTCTAGAATTCAAGCTAATTCTGCACATGATTGGTTTACTTTCCTCAACCAACGTAGTTCCATATATAACCTCATAAAAGACCTGAACGTTGTTCGAATCTAGCAATCTTGGTTGCATCTTAAAGAGGGAGTGTTCCTCCTTCCATTGATGTAAGTTTCATATCCATATTTTTTTCAGTTAGGAAACTATCAGTGAAAGAGGGAAGCAGATCTGATTCTGCTGCAAACTATTTGTCTAGAATTCCCGCTAATTCTGCACATCATTGGTTTAATTCTGCAACCAACATAACTCCATATATCACTTCATAAAAGACCTGAACGTAGTTCGAATCTAGCAATCTTGGTGGCATCTGAAAAGGGGGAGTGTTCCTCTTTCCATTGATGTAAGTGTCATATCCATATTCGTTTTAGTTCGGAAAATATCTTTGAAGAGAAGGTAGGAGTGAGGCTCGTACTAATTGCTACTTAGTGCAATTTGCCTTCTGTATGCAGCTTACAGATCGTCTTCCTGTCCAAAATTGCTTACATATATCTCGTCATAGAAGACCAGTAAATTGTCCCAATCAGATATTTGTGGTGGCATCTGAAAGCGGGAGTGTTCCTCTTTCCATTGATGTAAGTTTCATATTCATATTCGTTTTATTTAGGAAAATATCCCTGAAAGAAGGTAGGCGTAAGGCTCGTACTAATTGCTACTTTGTGCAATATTGCATTTGCGTGCACCTTACAGGTCGTCATCCTGTCCAAAATCGCTTACCTATATCTCGTCATAGAAGACCAGTAAATGGGTCCGAATTAAACAGTCGTGGTGGCATCTAAAAGGAGGAGTGTTCCCTCTTTCCATTGATGTAAGTTTCATATCCATATTCGTTTCAGTTAGGAAACTATCTGTGAAAGAGGGAAGCAGATCTGATTCTGCTGCAAACTATTTGTCTAGAATTCAAGCTAATTCTGCACATGATTGGTTTAATTCTGCAACCAACATAGCTCCATATATCACCTCATAAAAGACCTGAATGTTGTTTGAATCTAGCAATCTTGGTTGCATCTTAAAGAGGGAGCGTTCCTCTTTCCATTGATGTAAGTTTCATATCCATATTCGTTTTAGTTAGGAAAATATCTTTGAAGAGAAGGTAGGAGTGAGGCTCGTACTAATTGCTACTTAGTGCAATTTGCCTTCTGTATGCAGCTTACAGATCGTCTTCCTGTCCAAAATTGCTTACATATATCTCGTCATAGAAGACCAGTAAATTGTCCAAATCAGATATTTGTGGTGGCATCTGAAAGCGGGAGTGTTCCTCTTTCCATTGATGTAAGTTTCATATTTATATTCGTTTTATTTAGGAAAATATCCCTGAAAGAAGGTAGGCGTGAGGCTCGTACTAATTGCTACTTTGTGCAATATAGCAATTGCGTGCACCTTACAGGTCGTCATCCCGTCCAAAATCGCTTACCTATATCTCGTCATAGAAGACCAGTAAATTGTCCGAATCAAACAGTCGTGGTGGCATCTGAAAGGGGGAGTGTTCCTGTTTCCATTGATGTAAGTTTTATACCCCTATTCGTTTTAGTCAGGAAACTATCTGTGAAAGAGAGAAGCAGATCTGATTCTGTTGCAAGCTATTTTTTTAGAATTCAAGCTAATTCTGTACATGATTGGTTTACTTTCCTCAACCAACCTAGTTCCATATATCGCCTCATAAAAGACCTGAACGTAGTTCGAATCTAGCAATCTTGGTTGCATCTTAAAGAGGGAGTGTTCCTCTTTCCATTGATGTAAGTTTCATATCCATATTCGTTTCAGTTAGGAAACTATCTGTGAAAGATGGAAGCAGATCTGATTCTGCTGCAAACTATTTGTCTAGAATTCAAGCTAATTCTGTACATGATTGGTTTAATTCCGCAACCAACATAGCTCCATATATCACCTCATAAAAGACCTGAACGTTGTTCGAATCTAGCAATCTTGGTTGCATCTTAAAGAGGGAGTGTTCCTCTTTCCATTGATGTAAGTTTCATATCCATATTCGTTTTAGTTCGGAAAATATCTTTGAAGAGAAGGTAGGAGTGAGGCTCGTACTAATTGCTACTTAGTGCAATTTGCCTTCTGTATGCAGCTTACAGATCGTCTTCCTGTCCAAAATTGCTTACATATATCTCGTCATAGAAGACCAGTAAATTGTCCCAATCAGATATTTGTGGTGGCATCTGAAAGCGGGAGTGTTCCTCTTTCCATTGATGTAAGTTTCATATTCATATTCGTTTTATTTAGGAAAATATCCCTGAAAGAAGGTAGGCGTAAGGCTCGTACTAATTGCTACTTTGTGCAATATTGCATTTGCGTGCACCTTACAGGTCGTCATCCTGTCCAAAATCGCTTACCTATATCTCGTCATAGAAGACCAGTAAATGGGTCCGAATTAAACAGTCGTGGTGGCATCTAAAAGGAGGAGTGTTCCTCTTTCCATTGATGTAAGTTTCATATCCATATTCGTTTCAGTTAGGAAACTATCTGTGAAAGAGGGAAGCAGATCTGATTCTGCTGCAAACTATTTGTCTAGAATTCAAGCTAATTCTGCACATGATTGGTTTAATTCTGCAACCAACATAGCTCCATATATCACCTCATAAAAGACCTGAATGTTGTTTGAATCTAGCAATCTTGGTTGCATCTTAAAGAGGGAGCGTTCCTCTTTCCATTGATGTAAGTTTCATATCCATATTCGTTTTAGTTAGGAAAATATCTTTGAAGAGAAGGTAGGAGTGAGGCTCGTACTAATTGCTACTTAGTGCAATTTGCTTCTGTATGCAGCTTACAGATCGTCTTCCTGTCCAAAATTGCTTACATATATCTCGTCATAGAAGACCAGTAAATTGTCCAAATCAGATATTTGTGGTGGCATCTGAAAGCGGGAGTGTTCCTCTTTCCATTGATGTAAGTTTCATATTTATATTCGTTTTATTTAGGAAAATATCCCTGAAAGAAGGTAGGCGTGAGGCTCGTACTAATTGCTACTTTGTGCAATATTGCATTTGCGTGCACCTTACAGGTCGTCATCCCGTCCAAAATCGCTTACCTATATCTCGTCATAGAAGACCAGTAAATTGTCCCAATCAGATATTTGTGGTGGCATCTGAAAGGGGGAGTGTTTCTCTTTCATTGATGTAAGTTTTATACCCCTATTCGTTTTAGTCAAGAAACTATCTGTGAAAGACGGAAGCAGATCTGATTCTGTTGCAAGCTATTTTTCTAGAATTCAAGCTACTTCTGCACATGATTGGTTTACTTTTCTCAACCAACCTAGTTCCATATATCGCCTCATAAAAGACCTGAACGTTGTTCGAATCTAGCAATCTTGGTGGCATCTGAAAGGGGGAGTGTTCCTCTTTCCATTGATGTAAGTTTCATATTCCTATTCGTTTTAGTTAGGAAACTATCTGTGAAAGAGGGAAGCAGATCTGATTCTGTTGCAAGCTATTTTTCTAGAATTCAAGCTACTTCTGCACATGATTGGTTTACTTTCCTCAACCAACCTAGTTCCATATATCGCCTCATAAAAGACCTGAACGTTGTTCGAATCTAGCAATCTTGGTGGCATCTGAAAAAGGGGAGTGTTCCTCTTTCCATTGATGTAAGTTTCATATTCCTATTCGTTTTAGTTAGGAAACTATCTGTGAAAGAGGGAAGCAGATCTGATTCTGCTGCAAGCTATTTGTCTAGAATTTCCGCTAATTCTGCACATCATTGGTTTAATTCTGCAACCAACATAACTCCATATCTCACTTCATAAAAGACCTGAACGTAGTTCGAATCTAGCAATCGTGGTTGCATCTTAAAGAGGGAGTGTTCCTCTTTCCATTGATGTAAGTTTCATATCCATATTCGTTTTAGTTAGGAAAATATCCCTGAAAGAAGGCAGGAGCTCAGCTCGTACTAATTGCTACTTTGTGCAATATTCTATTTGCGTGCACCTTACAGGTCGTCATCCCGTCCAAAATCGCTTACCTATATCTCGTCATAGAAAACCAGTAAATTGTCCGAATCAAACAGTCTTGGTGGCATCTAAAAGGTGGAGTGTTCCTCTTTCCATTGATGTAAGTTTCATATCCCTATTCGTTCAGTTAGGAAACTATCTGTGAAAGAGGGAAGCAGATCTGATTCTGTTGCAAGCTATTTTTCTAGAATTCAAGCTAATTCAGCACATGATTGGTTTAATTCCGCAACCAACATAGCTCCATATATCACCTCATAAAAGACCTGAACGTTGTTCGAATCTAGCAATCTTGGTTGCATCTTAAAGAGGGATTGTTCCTCTTTCTATTGATGTAAGTTTCATATCCATATTCGGTTTAGTTAGGAAAATATCTTTGAAGAGAAGGTAGGAGTGAGGCTCGTACTAATTGCTACTTAGTGCAATTTGCCTTATGTATGCACCTTACAGATCGTCTTCCCGTCCTAAATTGCTTACATATATCTCATCATAGAAGACCAGTAAATTGTCCCAATCAGATATTTGTGGTGGCATCTGAAAGGGGGAGTGTTCCTCTTTCCATTGATGTAAGTTTCATATCCATATTCGTTTTATTTAGGAAAATATCCCTGAAAGAAGTAGGCGTGAGGCTCGTACTAATTGCTACTTTGTGCAATATTGCATTTGCGTGCACCTTACAGGTCGTCATCCCGTCCAAAATCGCTTACCTATATCTCGTCATAGAAGACCAGTAAATTGTCCGAATCAAACAGTCGTGGTGGCATCTAAAAGGAAGAGTGTTCCTCTTTCCATTGATGTAAGTTTCATATCCATATTCGTTTCAGTTAGGAAACTATCTGTGAAAGAGGGAAGCAGATCTGATTCTGCTGCAAACTATTTTTCTAGAATTCAAGCTACTTCTGCACATGATTGGTTTACTTTCCTCAACCAACCTAGTTCCATATATTGCCTCATAAAAGACCTGAACGTTGTTCGAATCTAGCAATCTTGGTGGCATCTGAAAGGGGGAGTGTTCCTCTTTCCATTGATGTAAGTTTCATATTCGTATTCGTTTTAGTTAGGAAACTATCTGTGAAAGAGGGAAGCAGATCTGATTCTGCTGCAAGCTATTTGTCTAGAATTTCCGCTAATTCTGCACATGATTGGTTTAATTCTGCAACCAACATAGCTCCATATATCACCTCATAAAAGACCTGAACGTTGTTCGAATCTAGCAATCTTGAATGCATCTTAAAGAGGGAGTGTTCCTCTTTCCATTGATGTAAGTTTCATATCCATATTCGTTTTAGTAGGAAGATATCTTTGAAGAGAAGGTAGGAGTGAGGCTCGTACTAATTGCTACTTAGTGCAATTTGCCTTAGGTATGCACCTTACAGATCGTCTTCCCGTCCAAAATTGCTTACATATATCTCGTCATAGAAGACCAGTAAATTGTCCCAATCAGATATTTGTGGTGGCATCTGAAAGGGGGAGTGTTCCTCTTTCCATCGATGTAAGTTTCATATCCATATTCGTTTTATTTAGGAAAATATCCCTGAAAGAAGGTAGGCGTGAGGCTCGTACTAATTGCTATTTTGTGCAATATTGCATTTGCGTGCACCTTAGAGGTCGTCATCCCGTCCAAAATCGCTTACCTATATCTCGTCATAGAAGACCAGTAAATTGTCCGAATCAAACAGTCGTGATTGCATCTAAAAGGAGGAGTGTTGCTCTTTCCATTGATGTAAGTTTCATATCCATATTCGTTTTAGTCAGGAAACTATCTGTGAAAGAGGAAAGCAGATCTGATTCTGTTGCAAGCTATTTTTCTAGAATTCAAGCTACTTCTGCACATGATTGGTTTACTTTCCTCAACCAACCTAGTTCCATATATTGCCTCATAAAAGACCTGAACGTTGTTCGAATCTAGCAATCTTGGTGGCATCTGAAAGGGGGAGTGTTCCTCTTTCCATTGATGTAAGTTTCATATTCGTATTCGTTTTAGTTAGGAAACTATCTGTGAAAGAGGGAAGCAGATCTGATTCTGCTGCAAGCTATTTGTCTAGAATTCAAGCTAATTCTGCACATGATTGGTTTAATTCTGCAACCAACATAGCTCCATATATCACCTCATAAAAGACCTGAACGTTGTTCGAATCTAGCAATCTTGGTTGCATCTTAAAGAGGGAGTGTTCCTCTTTCCATTGATGTAAGTTTCATATCCATATTCGTTTTAGTTAGGAAAATATCTTTGAAGAGAAGGTAGGAGTGAGGCTCGTACTAATTGCTACTTAGTGCAATTTGCCTTATGTATGCACCTTACAGATCGTCTTCCCGTCCAAAATTGCTTACATATATCTCGTCATAGAAGACCAGTAAATTGTCCCAATCAGATATTTGTGGTGGCATCTGAAAGGGGGAGTGTTCCTTTTCCATTGATGTAAGTTTCATATCCATATTCGTTTTATTTAGGAAAATATCCCTGAAAGAAGGTAGGCGTGAGGCTCGTACTAATTGCTACTTTGTGCAATATTGCATTTGCGTGCACCTTACAGGTCGTCATCCCGTCCAAAATCGCTTACCTATATCTCGTCATAGAAGACCAGTAAATTGTCCGAATCAAACAGTCATGGTGGCATCTAAAAGGAGGAGTGTTGCTCTTTCCATTGATGTAAGTTTCATATCCATATTCGTTTCAGTTAGGAAACTATCTGTGAAAGAGGAAAGCAGATCTGATTCTGCTGCAAACTATTTGTCTAGAATTCAAGCTAATTCTGCACATGATTGGTTTAATTCTGCAACCAACATAGCTCCATATATCACCTCATAAAAGACCTGAACGTTGTTCGAATCTAGCAATCTTGGTTGCATCTTAAAGAGGGAGTGTTCCTCTTTCCATTGATGTAAGTTTCATATCCATATTCGTTTTAGTTAGGAAAATATCTTTGAAGAGAAGGTAGGAGTGAGGCTCGTACTAATTGCTACTTAGTGCAATTTGCCTTAGGTATGCACCTTACAGATCGTCTTCCCGTCCAAAATTGCTTACATATATCTCGTCATAGAAGACCAGTAAATTGTCCCAATGAGATATTTGTGGTGGCATCTGAAAGGGGGAGTGTTCCTCTTTCCATCGATGTAAGTTTCATATCCATATTCGTTTTATTTAGGAAAATATCCCTGAAAGAAGGTAGGCGTGAGGCTCGTACTAATTGCTACTTTGCGCAATATTGCATTTGCGTGCACCTTACAGGTCGTCATCCCGTCCAAAATCGCTTACCTATATCTCGTCATAGAAGACCATTAAATTGTCCGAATCAAACAGTCGTGGTGGCATCTAAAAGGAGGAGTGTTCCTCTCTCCATTGATGTAAGTTTCATATCCATATTCGTTTCAGTTAGGAAACTATCTGTGAAAGAGGGAAGCAGATCTGATTCTGCTGCAAACTATTTGTCTAGAATTCAAGCTAATTCTGCACATGATTGGTTTAATTCTGCAAACCAACATAGCTCCATATATCACCTCATAAAAGACCTGAACGTTGTTCGAATCTAGCAATCTTGGTTGCATCTTAAAGAGGGAGTGTTCCTCTTTCCATTGATGTAAGTTTTCATATCCATATTCGTTTTAGTTAGGAAAATATCTTTGAAGAGAAGGTAGGAGTGAGGCTCGTACTAATTGCTACTTAGTGCAATTTGCCTTAGGTATGCACCTTACAGATCGTCTTCCCGTCCAAAATTGCTTACATATATCTCGTCATAGAAGACCAGTAAATTGTCCCAATCAGATATTTGTGGTGGCATCTGAAAGGGGGAGTGTTCCTCTTTCCATCGATGTAAGTTTCATATCCATATTCGTTTTATTAGGAAAATATCCCTGAAAGAAGGTAGGCGTGAGGCTCGTACTAATTGCTACTTTGCGCAATATTGCATTTGCGTGCACCTTACAGGTCGTCATCCCGTCCAAAATCGCTTACCTATATCTCGTCATAGAAGACCAGTAAATTGTCCGAATCAAACAGTCGTGGTGGCATCTAAAAGGAGGAGTGTTCCTCTTTCCATTGATGTAAGTTTCATATCCATATTCGTTTCAGTTAGGAAACTATCTGTGAAAGAGGGAAGCAGATCTGATTCTGCTGCAAACTATTTGTCTAGAATTCAAGCTAATTCTGCACATGATTGGTTTAATTCTGCAACCAACATAGCTCCATATATCATCTCATAAAAGACCTGAACGTTGTTCGAATCTAGCAATCTTGGTTGCATCTTAAAGAGGGAGTGTTCCTCTTTCCATTGATGTAAGTTTCATATCCATATTCGTTTTAGTTAGAAAAATATCTTTGAAGAGAAGGTAGGAGTGAGGCTCGTACTAATTGCTACTTAGTGCAATTTGCCTTAGGTATGCACCTTACAGATCGTCTTCCCGTCCAAAATTGCTTACATATATCTCGTCATAGAAGACCAGTAAATTGTCCCAATCAGATATTTGTGGTGGCATCTGAAAGGGGGAGTGTTCCTCTTTCCATCGATGTAAGTTTCATATCCATATTCGTTTTATTTAGGAAAATATCCCTGAAAGAAGGTAGGCGTGAGGCTCGTACTAATTGCTACTTTGCGCAATATTGCATTTGCGTGCACCTTACAGGTCGTCATCCCGTCCAAAATCGCTTACCTATATCTCGTCATAGAAGACCATTAAATTGTCCGAATCAAACAGTCGTGGTGGCATCTAAAAGGAGGAGTGTTCCTCTCTCCATTGATGTAAGTTTCATATCCATATTCGTTTCAGTTAGGAAACTATCTGTGAAAGAGGGAAGCAGATCTGATTCTGCTGCAAACTATTTGTCTAGAATTCAAGCTAATTCTGCACATGATTGGTTTAATTCTGCAACCAACATAGCTCCATATATCACCTCATAAAAGACCTGAACGTTGTTCGAATCTAGCAATTTTGGTTGCATCTTAAAGAGGGAGTGTTCCTCTTTCCATTGATTTAAGTTTCATATCCATATTCGTTTTAGTTAGGAAAATATCTTTGAAGAGAAGGTAGGAGTGAGGCTCGTACTAATTGCTACTTAGTGCAATTTGCCTTAGGTATGCACCTTACAGATCGTCTTCCCGTCCAAAATTGCTTACATTTATCTCGTCATAGAAGACCAGTAAATTGTCCCAATGAGATATTTGTGGTGGCATCTGAAAGGGGGAGTGTTCCTCTTTCCATTGATGTAAGTTTCATATCCATATTCGTTTTATTTAGGAAAATATCCCTGAAAGAAGGTAGGCGTGAGGCTCGTACTAATTGCTACTTTGTGCAATATTGCATTTGCGTGCACCTTACAGGTCGTCATCCCGTCCAAAATCGCTTACCTATATCTCGTCATAGAAGACCAGTAAATTGTCCGAATCAAACAGTCGTGGTTGCATCTAAAAGAAGGAGTGTTGCTCTTTCCATTGATGTAAGTTTCATATCCGTATTCGTTTCAGTTAGGAAACTATCTGTGAAAGAGGGAAGCAGATCTGATTCTGCTGCAAACCTATTTGTCTAGAATTCAAGCTAATTCTGCACATGATTGGTTTAATTCTGCAACCAACATAGCTCCATATATCACCTCATAAAAGACCTGAACGTTGTTCGAATCTAGCAATCTTGGTTGCATCTTAAAGAGGGAGTGTTCCTCTTTCCATTGATGTAAGTTTCATATCCATATTCGTTTTAGTTCGGAAAATATCTTTGAAGAGAAGGTAGGAGTGAGGCTCGTACTAATTGCTACTTAGTGCAATTTGCCTTAGGTATGCACCTTACAGATCGTCTTCCCGTCCGAAATTGCTTACATATATCTCGTCATAGAAGACCAGTAAATTGTCCCAATCAGATATTTGTGGTGGCATCTGAAAGGGGGAGTGTTCCTCTTTCCATTGATGTAAGTTTCATATCCATATTCGTTTTATTTAGGAAAATATCCCTGAAAGAAGGTAGGCGTGAGGCTCGTACTAATTGCTACTTTGTGCAATATTGCATTTGCATGCACCTTACAGGTCGTCATCCCGTCCAAAATCGCTTACCTATATCTCGTCATAGAAGACCAGTAAATTGTCCGAATCAAACAGTCGTGGTGGCATCTAAAAGAAGGAGTGTTGCTCTTTCCATTGATGTAAGTTTCATATCCATATTCGTTTCAGTTAGGAAACTATCAGTGAAAGAGGGAAGCAGATCTGATTCTGTTGCAAGCTCCCAATGAGATATTTGTGGTGGCATCTGAAAGGGGGAGTGTTTCTCTTTGCATTGATGTAAGTTTCATATCCATATTCGTTTTATTTAGGAAAATATCCCTGAAAGAAGGTAGGCGTGAGGCTCGTACTAATTGCTACTTTGTGCAATATTGCATTTGCGTGCGCCTTACAGGTCGTCTTCCCGTCCAAAATCGCTTACATATATCTCGTCATAGAAAACCAGTAAATTGTCCCAATCAGATATTTGTGGTGGCATCTGAAAGGGGGAGTGTTCCTCTTTCCATCGATGTAAGTTTCATATCCATATTCGTTTTATTTAGGAAAATATCCCTGAAAGAAGGTAGGCGTGAGGCTCGTACTAATTGCTACTTTGCGCAATATTGCATTTGCGTGCACCTTACAGGTCGTCATCCCGTCCAAAATCGCTTACCTATATCTCGTCATAGAAGACCATTAAATTGTCCGAATCAAACAGTCGTGGTGGCATCTAAAAGGAGGAGTGTTCCTCTTTCCATTGATGTAAGTTTCATATCCATATTCGTTTCAGTTAGGAAACTATCTGTGAAAGAGGGAAGCAGATCTGATTCTGCTGCAAACTATTTGTCTAGAATTCTCGCTAATTCTGCACATGATTGGTTTAATTCTGCAACCAACATAGCTCCATATATCACCTCATAAAAGACCTGAACGTTGTTCGAATCTAGCAATCTTGGTGGCATCTGAAAGGGGGAGTGTTCCTCTTTCCATTGATGTAAGTGTCATATCCATATTCATTTTAGTTAGGAAAATATTTTGGAAAGAAGGTAGGAGTGAGGCTTGTACCTATTGCTACTTATTAAAATTTTCCATTTGTGTGCACCTTACAGTTCGTCTTCCCGTCCAAAAATGCTTACCTATATCTTGTCATAGAACACCAGTACATTGTCTGAATCAGACGATCTTGGTGGCATCTGAAAGGGGGAGTGTTTCTCTTTCCATTGACGTAAGTGTCAAATCCATATTCGTTTTAGTTAGGAAAATATCTTTGAAAGAAGGCAGGAGTTCAGCTCGTACTAATTGCTACTTTGTGCAATATTCCATTTGCGTGCACCTTACAGGTCGTCATCCCGTCCAAAATTCTTACCTATATCTCGTCGTAGAAGACCAGTAAATTGTCCAAATCAGTTATTTATGGTGGCATTTGAAAGGGGGGAGTGTTCCTCTTTCCATTGATGTAAGTTTCATATCCATATTCGTTTTAGTTAGGAAACTATCTGTGAAAGAGGGAAGCAGATCTGATTCTGCTGCAAGCTATTTTCTTAGAATTCTCGCTAATTCTGCACATCATTGGTTTCATTCCGCAACCAACATAGTTCCTTATATCACCTCATAAAAGACCTAAACGTTGTTCGAATCTAGCAATCTTGGTGGCATCTGAAAGGGGGAGTGTTCCTCTTTCCATTGATGGAAGTGTCATATCCATATTCGTTTTAGTTAGGAAAATATCTTTGAAAGAAGGTAGGTGTGAGGCTCGTACTAATTGCTACTTTGTGCAATATTCTGCACATGATTGGTTTACTTTCCTCAACCAACATAGTTCCATATATCACCTCATAAAAGACCTGAACGTTGTTCGAATCTAGCAATCTTGGTGGCATCTGAAAGGGGGAGTAGTCCTCTTTCCATTGATGTAAGTGTCATATCCATATTCGTTTTAGTTAGGAAAATATCTTTGAAAGAAGGTAGGTGTGAGGCTCGTACTAATTGCTACTTTGTGCAATATTCTGCACATGATTGGTTTACTTTCCTCAACCAACATAGTTCCATGTATTGCCTCATAAAAGGCCTGAACGTTGTTTGAATTTAGCAATATTGGTGGCATCTGAAAGGGGTAGCGTTCGTCTTTCCATTGATGTACGTTTCATATCAATATTTGTTTTAGTTAGGAAAATATCCCTGAAAGAAGGCAGGAGCTCAGCTCGTACTAATTTGCTCTTTTGTGCAATATTCCATTTGCGTGCACCTTACAGGTCGTCATCCCGTCCAAAATCGCTTACCTATATCTCGTCATAGAAGACCAGTAAATTGTCTGAATCAAACAGTCGTGGTGGCATCTAAGAAGAGGAGTGTTCCTCTTTCCATTGATGTAAGTTTCATATCCCTATTTGTTTTAGTTAGGAAACTATCTGTGAAAGAGGGAAGCAGATCTGATTCTGTTGCAAGCTATTTTTCTAGAATTCCCGCTAATTCTGCACATCATTGGTATAGATCCGCAACCAACACAAGTCCATATATCACCTCATCAAAGACCTGAACGTTGTTCGAATCTAGCAATCTTGGTGGCATCTGAAAGGGGGAGTGATCCTCTTTCCATTGATGTAAGTGTCATATCCATATTCGTTTTAGTTAGGAAAATATCTTTGAAAGAAGGTAGGAGTGAGGCTCGTACTTATTGCTACTTAGTGCAAATTGCCTTATGCGTGCACCTTACAGATCGTCTTCCCGTCCAAAATTGCTTGCCTATATCTCGTCATAGAAGATCAGTAAATTGTCCGAAGCAGATATTTTTGGTGGCATCTGAAAGGGGGAGCGTTCTTCTTTCAATTGATGTAAGTTTCATATCCATACACGTTTTAGTTAGGAAACTATTTGTGAGAGAGGGAAGGAGATCTGATTCTGTTGCAAGCTATTTTTCTAGAATTCCCGCTAATTCTACACAGGATTGGTTTACTTTCCTCAACCAACATAGTTTTATATATCGCCTCATAAAAGACCTGAACGTTGTTCGAATCTAGCATTATTGGTGGCATCTGAAAGGGGGAGTGTTCCTCTTTCCATTGATGTAAGTTCCATATCCATATTCGTTTTAGTTAGGAAACTATCTGAAAAAGAGGGAAGGAGTTTCGATTCTGCTGCTAACTATTTTTCTAGAATTCCCGCTCAGTCTGCACATGATTGGTTTACTTTCCGCAACAAACATAGTTCCCTATATCACGTTATAATAGACCTGAACATTGTCCGAATCTAGCAATCTGGGTGGCATCTAAAAGGGGGAGTGTTCCTTTTCCATTGATGTAAGTTTTATGTCCATATTCATTTTAATTAGGAAAATATTATTGAAAAAAGGTAGGAGTTCTGCTCGTACTAATTGCTACTTTGTGCAATATTCCATTTGTGTGCAACTTACAGGTCGTCATCCCGTCCAAAATCGCTTACCTATATCTCTTCATAGAAGACCAGTAAATTGTCCCAATCAGTTATTTATGGTGGCATTTGAAAGGGGGAGTGTTCCTCTTTCCATTGATGTAAGTTTCATATCCATATTCGTTTTAGTTACTAAACTATCTGTGAAAGAGGGAAGCAGATCTGATTCTCCAGCAAGCTATTTTTCTAGAATTCCCGCTAATTCTACACATGATTGGTTTACTTTCCTCAACCAACATAGTTTTATATATCGCCTCATAAAAGACCTGAACGTTGTTTGAATCTAGCATTATTGGTGGCATCTGAATGGGGGAGCAATCCTCTTTCCATTGATGTAAGTTTCATATCCCTATTCGTTTTAGTTAGGAAACTATCTTTGAAAGAGGGAAGCAGATCTGATTCTGCTGCAAGCTATTTTTCTAGAATTCCCGCTCAGTCTGCACATGATTGGTTTAATTCCGCAACCAACATAGTTCCATATATCACCTCATAAAAGACCTGAACGTTGTTCGAATCTAGCAATCTTGGTGGCATCTGAAAGGGGGAGTAGTCCTCTTTCCATTGATGTAAGTGTCATATCCATATTCGGTTTAGTTAGGAAAATATCTTGGAAAGAAGGTAGGAGTGAGGGTTTTACTAATTGCTACTTATTACAATTTTCCTTTGGTGTGCACCTTACAGATCGTCTTCCCGTCCAAAAATGCTTACCTATATCTTGTCATAGAAGACCAGTACATTGTCTGAATCAGACGATCTTGGTGGCATCTGAAAGGGGAGTGTTCCTCTTTCCATTGATGTAAGTGTCAAATCCATGTTCGTTTTAGTTAGGAAAATATCTTTGAAAGAAGGCAGGAGTTCTGCTCGTACCAATAGCTACTTTGTGCAATATTGCATTTGCGTGCACCTTACAGGTCGTCATCCCGTCCAAAATCGCTTACCTATATCTCGTCATAGAAGACCAGTAAATTGTCCCAATCAGATATTTGTGGTGGCATCTGAAAGGGGGAGTGTTCCTCTTTCCATTGATGTAAGTTTTATACCCCTATTCGTTTTAGTCAAGAAACTATCTGTGAAAGACGGAAGCAGATCTGATTCTGTTGCAAGCTATTTTTCTAGAATTCAAGCTACTTCTGCACATGATTGGTTTACTTTCCTCAACCAACCTAGTTCCATATATCGCCTCATAAAAGACCTGAACGTTGTTCGAATCTAGCAATCTTGGTGGCATCTGAAAGGGGGAGTGTTTTTCTTTCCATTGATGTAAGTTTCATATCCCTATTCGTTTTAGTTAGGAAACTATCTGTGAAAGAGGGAAGCAGATCTGATTCTGCTGCAAGCTATTTGTCTAGAATTCCCGCTAATTCTGCACATCATTGGTTTAATTCTGCAACCAACATAACTCCATATCTCACTTCATAAAAGACCTGAACGTAGTTCGAATCTAGCAATCGTGGTTGCATCTTAAAGAGGGAGTGTTCCTCTTTCCATTGATGTAAGTTTCATATCCATATTCGTTTTAGTTAGGAAAATATCCCTGAAAGAAGGCAGGAGCTCAGCTTGCACTATTTGCTAATTTGTGCAATATTCTATTTGCGTGCGCCTTACATGTCGTCATCCCGTCCAAAATAGCTTACCTATATCTCGTCATAGAAGACCAGTAAATTGTCCGAATCAAACAGTCTTGGTGGCATCTAAGAGGAGGAGTGTTCCTCTTTCCATTGATGTAAGTTTCATATCCCTATTCGTTTTAGTTAGGAAACTATCTGTGAAAGAGGGAAGCAGATCTGATTCTGCTGCAAACTATTTGTCTAGAATTCCCGCTAATTCTGCACATCATTGGTTTAATTCTGCAACCAACATAACTCCATATATCACTTCATAAAAGACCTGAACGTAGTTCGAATCTAGCAATCTTGGTGGCATCTGAAAAGGGGGAGTGTTCCTCTTTCCATTGATGTAAGTTTCATATCCCTATTCGTTTTAGTCAGGAAACTATCTGTGAAAGAGGAAAGCAGATTTGATTCTGTTGCAAGCTATTTTTCTAGAATTCAAGCTAATTCTGCACATGATTGGTTTATTTTCCTCGACCAACCTAGTTCCATATATCGCCTCATAAAAGACCTGAACGTTGTTCGAATCTAGCAATCGTGGTTGCATCTTAAAGAGGGAGTGTTCCTCTTTCCATTGATGTAAGTTTCATATCCATATTCGTTTCAGTTAGGAAACTATCTGTGAAAGAGGGAAGCAGATCTGATTCTGCTGCAAACTATTTGTCTAGAATTCAAGCTAATTCTGCACATGATTGGTTTAATTGTGCAACCAACATAGCTCCATATATCACCTCATAAAAGACCTGAATGTTGTTCGAATCTAGCAATCTTGGTTGCATCTTAAAGAGGGAGTGTTCCTCTTTCCATTGATGTAAGTTTCATATCCATATTCGTTTTAGTTCGGAAAATATCTTTGAAGAGAAGGTAGGAGTGAGGCTCGTACTAATTGCTACTTAGTGCAATTTGCCTTCTGTATGCAGCTTACAGATCGTCTTCCTGTCCAAAATTGCTTACATATATCTCGTCATAGAAGACCAGTAAATTGTCCCAATCAGATATTTGTGGTGGCATCTGAAAGCGGGAGTGTTCCTCTTTCCATTGATGTAAGTTTCATATTCATATTCGTTTTATTTAGGAAAATATCCCTGAAAGAAGGTAGGCGTAAGGCTCGTACTAATTGCTACTTTGTGCAATATTGCATTTGCGTGCACCTTACAGGTCGTCATCCTGTCCAAAATCGCTTACCTATATCTCGTCATAGAAGACCAGTAAATGGGTCCGAATTAAACAGTCGTGGTGGCATCTAAAAGGAGGAGTGTTCCTCTTTCCATTGATGTAAGTTTCATATCCATATTCGTTTCAGTTAGGAAACTATCTGTGAAAGAGGGAAGCAGATCTGATTCTGCTGCAAACTATTTGTCTAGAATTCAAGCTAATTCTGCACATGATTGGTTTAATTCTGCAACCAACATAGCTCCATATATCACCTCATAAAAGACCTGAATGTTGTTTGAATCTAGCAATCTTGGTTGCATCTTAAAGAGGGAGCGTTCCTCTTTCCATTGATGTAAGTTTCATATCCATATTCGTTTTAGTTAGGAAAATATCTTTGAAGAGAAGGTAGGAGTGAGGCTCGTACTAATTGCTACTTAGTGCAATTTGCCTTCTGTATGCAGCTTACAGATCGTCTTCCTGTCCAAAATTGCTTACATATATCTCGTCATAGAAGACCAGTAAATTGTCCAAATCAGATATTTGTGGTGGCATCTGAAAGCGGGAGTGTTCCTCTTTCCATTGATGTAAGTTTCATATTTATATTCGTTTTATTTAGGAAAATATCCCTGAAAGAAGGTAGGCGTGAGGCTCGTACTAATTGCTACTTTGTGCAATATTGCATTTGCGTGCACCTTACAGGTCGTCATCCCGTCCAAAATCGCTTACCTATATCTCGTCATAGAAGACCAGTAAATTGTCCCAATCAGATATTTGTGGTGGCATCTGAAAGGGGGAGTGTTTCTCTTTCCATTGATGTAAGTTTTATACCCCTATTCGTTTTAGTCAAGAAACTATCTGTGAAAGACGGAAGCAGATCTGATTCTGTTGCAAGCTATTTTTCTAGAATTCAAGCTACTTCTGCACATGATTGGTTTACTTTTCTCAACCAACCTAGTTCCATATATCGCCTCATAAAAGACCTGAACGTTGTTCGAATCTAGCAATCTTGGTGGCATCTGAAAGGGGGAGTGTTCCTCTTTCCATTGATGTAAGTTTCATATTCCTATTCGTTTTAGTTAGGAAACTATCTGTGAAAGAGGGAAGCAGATCTGATTCTGTTGCAAGCTATTTTTCTAGAATTCAAGCTACTTCTGCACATGATTGGTTTACTTTCCTCAACCAACCTAGTTCCATATATCGCCTCATAAAAGACCTGAACGTTGTTCGAATCTAGCAATCTTGGTGGCATCTGAAAGGGGGAGTGTTCCTCTTTCCATTGATGTAAGTTTCATATTCCTATTCGTTTTAGTTAGGAAACTATCTGTGAAAGAGGGAAGCAGATCTGATTCTGCTGCAAGCTATTTGTCTAGAATTTCCGCTAATTCTGCACATCATTGGTTTAATTCTGCAACCAACATAACTCCATATCTCACTTCATAAAAGACCTGAACGTAGTTCGAATCTAGCAATCGTGGTTGCATCTTAAAGAGGGAGTGTTCCTCTTTCCATTGATGTAAGTTTCATATCCATATTCGTTTTAGTTAGGAAAATATCCCTGAAAGAAGGCAGGAGCTCAGCTCGTACTATTTGCTACTTTGTGCAATATTCTATTTGCGTGCACCTTACAGGTCGTCATCCCGTCCAAAATCGCTTACCTATATCTCGTCATAGAAAACCAGTAAATTGTCCGAATCAAACAGTCTTGGTGGCATCTAAAAGGAGGAGTGTTCCTCTTTCCATTGATGTAAGTTTCATATCCCTATTCGTTTCAGTTAGGAAACTATCTGTGAAAGAGGGAAGCAGATCTGATTCTGTTGCAAGCTATTTTTCTAGAATTCAAGCTAATTCAGCACATGATTGGTTTAATTCCGCAACCAACATAGCTCCATATATCACCTCATAAAAGACCTGAACGTTGTTCGAATCTAGCAATCTTGGTTGCATCTTAAAGAGGGATTGTTCCTCTTTCTATTGATGTAAGTTTCATATCCATATTCGGTTTAGTTAGGAAAATATCTTTGAAGAGAAGGTAGGAGTGAGGCTCGTACTAATTGCTACTTAGTGCAATTTGCCTTATGTATGCACCTTACAGATCGTCTTCCCGTCCTAAATTGCTTACATATATCTCATCATAGAAGACCAGTAAATTGTCCCAATCAGATATTTGTGGTGGCATCTGAAAGGGGGAGTGTTCCTCTTTCCATTGATGTAAGTTTCATATCCATATTCGTTTTATTTAGGAAAATATCCCTGAAAGAAGGTAGGCGTGAGGCTCGTACTAATTGCTACTTTGTGCAATATTGCATTTGCGTGCACCTTACAGGTCGTCATCCCGTCCAAAATCGCTTACCTATATCTCGTCATAGAAGACCAGTAAATTGTCCGAATCAAACAGTCGTGGTGGCATCTAAAAGGAAGAGTGTTCCTCTTTCCATTGATGTAAGTTTCATATCCATATTCGTTTCAGTTAGGAAACTATCTGTGAAAGAGGGAAGCAGATCTGATTCTGCTGCAAACTATTTTTCTAGAATTCAAGCTACTTCTGCACATGATTGGTTTACTTTCCTCAACCAACCTAGTTCCATATATTGCCTCATAAAAGACCTGAACGTTGTTCGAATCTAGCAATCTTGGTGGCATCTGAAAGGGGGAGTGTTCCTCTTTCCATTGATGTAAGTTTCATATTCGTATTCGTTTTAGTTAGAAAACTATCTGTGAAAGAGGGAAGCAGATCTGATTCTGCTGCAAGCTATTTGTCTAGAATTTCCGCTAATTCTGCACATGATTGGTTTAATTCTGCAACCAACATAGCTCCATATATCACCTCATAAAAGACCTGAACGTTGTTCGAATCTAGCAATCTTGAATGCATCTTAAAGAGGGAGTGTTCCTCTTTCCATTGATGTAAGTTTCATATCCATATTCGTTTTAGTTAGGAAGATATCTTTGAAGAGAAGGTAGGAGTGAGGCTCGTACTAATTGCTACTTAGTGCAATTTGCCTTAGGTATGCACCTTACAGATCGTCTTCCCGTCCAAAATTGCTTACATATATCTCGTCATAGAAGACCAGTAAATTGTCCCAATCAGATATTTGTGGTGGCATCTGAAAGGGGGAGTGTTCCTCTTTCCATCGATGTAAGTTTCATATCCATATTCGTTTTATTTAGGAAAATATCCCTGAAAGAAGGTAGGCGTGAGGCTCGTACTAATTGCTATTTTGTGCAATATTGCATTTGCGTGCACCTTAGAGGTCGTCATCCCGTCCAAAATCGCTTACCTATATCTCGTCATAGAAGACCAGTAAATTGTCCGAATCAAACAGTCGTGATTGCATCTAAAAGGAGGAGTGTTGCTCTTTCCATTGATGTAAGTTTCATATCCATATTCGTTTTAGTCAGGAAACTATCTGTGAAAGAGGAAAGCAGATCTGATTCTGTTGCAAGCTATTTTTCTAGAATTCAAGCTACTTCTGCACATGATTGGTTTACTTTCCTCAACCAACCTAGTTCCATATATTGCCTCATAAAAGACCTGAACGTTGTCCGAATCAAACAGTCGTGGTGGCATCTAAAAGGAGGAGTGTTCCTCTCTCCATTGATGTAAGTTTCATATCCATATTCGTTTCAGTTAGGAAACTATCTGTGAAAGAGGGAAGCAGATCTGATTCTGCTGCAAACTATTTGTCTAGAATTCAAGCTAATTCTGCACATGATTGGTTTAATTCTGCAACCAACATAGCTCCATATATCACCTCATAAAAGACCTGAACGTTGTTCGAATCTAGCAATCTTGGTTGCATCTTAAAGAGGGAGTGTTCCTCTTTCCATTGATGTAAGTTTCATATCCATATTCGTTTTAGTTAGGAAAATATCTTTGAAGAGAAGGTAGGAGTGAGGCTCGTACTAATTGCTACTTAGTGCAATTTGCCTTAGGTATGCACCTTACAGATCGTCTTCCCGTCCAAAATTGCTTACATATATCTCGTCATAGAAGACCAGTAAATTGTCCCAATCAGACATTTGTGGTGGCATCTGAAAGGGGGAGTGTTCCTCTTTCCATCGATGTAAGTTTCATATCCATATTCGTTTTATTTAGGAAAATATCCCTGAAAGAAGGTAGGCGTGAGGCTCGTACTAATTGCTACTTTGCGCAATATTGCATTTGCGTGCACCTTACAGGTCGTCATCCCGTCCAAAATCGCTTACCTATATCTCGTCATAGAAGACCAGTAAATTGTCCGAATCAAACAGTCGTGGTGGCATCTAAAAGGAGGAGTGTTCCTCTTTCCATTGATGTAAGTTTCATATCCATATTCGTTTCAGTTAGGAAACTATCTGTGAAAGAGGGAAGCAGATCTGATTCTGCTGCAAACTATTTGTCTAGAATTCAAGCTAATTCTGCACATGATTGGTTTAATTCTGCAACCAACATAGCTCCATATATCATCTCATAAAAGACCTGAACGTTGTTCGAATCTAGCAATCTTGGTTGCATCTTAAAGAGGGAGTGTTCCTCTTTCCATTGATGTAAGTTTCATATCCATATTCGTTTTAGTTAGAAAAATATCTTGAAGAGAAGGTAGGAGTGAGGCTCGTACTAATTGCTACTTAGTGCAATTTGCCTTAGGTATGCACCTTACAGATCGTCTTCCCGTCCAAAATTGCTTACATATATCTCGTCATAGAAGACCAGTAATTGTCCCAATCAGATATTTGTGGTGGCGTCTGAAAGGGGGAGTGTTCCTCTTTCCATCGATGTAAGTTTCATATCCATATTCGTTTTATTTAGGAAAATATCCCTGAAAGAAGGTAGGCGTGAGGCTCGTACTAATTGCTAC
>NC_141796.1:7235372-7315211 GCF_054643075.1 Acanthaster planci
GTGCAGAGTTAGCGGGAATTCTTAAAAAAATAGCTTGCAGCAGAATCAGATCTGCTTCCCTCTTTCACAGATAGTTTCCTAACTAAAACGAATAGGGATATGAAACTTACATCAGTGGAAAGATGAACACTCCTCCTTTTAGATGCCACCACGACTGTTTGATTCGGACAATTTACTGGTCTTCTATGACGAGATATAGGTAAGCGATTTTGGACGGGATGACGACCTGTAAGGTGAACGCAAAAGGAATATTGCACAAAGTAGCAAATAGAACGAGCTGAATTCCGGCCTTCTTTCAGGGATATTTTCCTAACTAAAACGAATATGGATATGAAACTTACATCAATGGAAAGAGGAACACTCCCCCTTTCAGATGCCACCAAGATTGCTAGATTCAAACAACGTTCAGGTCTTTTATACGGTGATATATGGAACTATGTTGGTTGCGGAATTAAACCAATGATGTGCAGAGTTAGCGGGAATTCTAAAAAAATAGCTTGCAGCAGAATCATATCTGCTTCCCTCTTTCACAGATAGTTTCCTAACTAAAACGAATAGGGATATGAAACTTACATCAGAGGAAAAAGAAACACTCCTCCTTTTAGATGCCACCACGACTGTTTGATTCGGACAATTTACTGGTCTTCTATGACGAGATATAGGTAAGCGATTTTGGAAGGGATGACGACCTGTAAGGTGCACGCATAATGGAATATTGCAAAAAGTAGCAATTAGTACGAGCTGAACTCCTGCCTTCTTTGAGAGATAGTTTCCTAACTAAAACGAATATGGATATGAAACTTACATCAATGGAAAGAGGAACACTCCTCCTTTTAGATGCCACCACGACTGTTTGATTCGGACAATTTACTGGTCTTCTATGACGAGATATAGGTAAGCGAATTTGGACGGGATGACAACCTGTAAGGTGCACGCAAAAGGAATATTGCACAAAGTAGCAATTAGAACGAGCTGAACTCCTGCCTTCTTTCAGGGATATTTTCCTAACTAAAACGAATATGGATATGAAACTTACATCAATGGAAAGAGGAACACTCCCCCTTTCAGATGCCTCCAAGATTGCTAGATTCAAACAACGTTCAGGTCTTTTATACGGTGATATATGGAACTATGTTGGTTGCGGAATTAAACCAATGATGTGCAGAGTTAGCGGGAATTCTAAAAAAATAGCTTGCAGCAGAATCAGATCTGCTTCCCTCTTTCACAGATAGTTTCCTAACTAAAGCGAATAGGGATATGAAACTTACATCAATGGAAAGAGGAACACTCCTCCTTTTAGATGCCACCACGACTGTTTGATTCGGACAATTTACTGGTCTTCTATGACGAGATATAGGTAAGCGATTTTGGACGGGATGACGACCTGTAAGGTGCACGCAAAATGGAATATTGCACAAAGTAGCAATTAGAACGGGCTGAACTCCTGCCTTCTTTCAGGGATATTTTCCTAACTAAAACGAATATGGATATGAAACTTACATCAATGGAAAGAGAAACACTCCCCCTTTGAGATGCCACCACGATTGCTAGATTCAAACAACGTTCAGGTCTTTTATAAGGTTATATAGAACTATGTTGGTTGCGGAATTAAACCAATGATGTGCAGAGTTAGCGGGAATTCTTAAAAAAATAGCTTGCAGCAGAATCAGATCTGCTTCCCTCTTTCACAGATAGTTTCCTAACTAAAACGAATAGGGATATGAAACTTACATCAGTGGAAAGAGGAACACTCCTCCTTTTAGATGCCACCACGACTGTTTGATTCGGACAATTTACTGGTCTTCTATGACGAGATATAGGTAAGCGATTTTGGACGGGATGACGACCTGTAAGGTGAACGCAAAAGGAATATTGCACAAAGTAGCAAATAGAACGAGCTGAATTCCGGCCTTCTTTCAGGGATATTTTCCTAACTAAAACGAATATGGATATGAAACTTACATCAATGGAAAGAGGAACACTCCCCCTTTCAGATGCCACCAAGATTGCTAGATTCAAACAACGTTCAGGTCTTTTATACGGTGATATATGGAACTATGTTGGTTGCGGAATTAAACCAATGATGTGCAGAGTTAGCGGGAATTCTAAAAAAATAGCTTGCAGCAGAATCATATCTGCTTCCCTCTTTCACAGATAGTTTCCTAACTAAAACGAATAGGGATATGAAACTTACATCAGAGGAAAAAGAAACACTCCTCCTTTTAGATGCCACCACGACTGTTTGATTCGGACAATTTACTGGTCTTCTATGACGAGATATAGGTAAGCGATTTTGGAAGGGATGACAACCTGTAAGGTGCACGCAAATGGAATATTGCACAAAGTAGCAATTAGAACGAGCTGAACTCCTGCCTTCTTTCAGGGATATTTTCCTAACTAAAACGAATATGGATATGAAACTTACATCAATGGAAAGAGGAACACTCCCCCTTTCAGATGCCTCCAAGATTGCTAGATTCAAACAACGTTCAGGTCTTTTATACGGTGATATATGGAACTATGTTGGTTGCGGAATTAAACCAATGATGTGCAGAGTTAGCGGGAATTCTAAAAAAATAGCTTGCAGCAGAATCAGATCTGCTTCCCTCTTTCACAGATAGTTTCCTAACTAAAACGAATAGGGATATGAAACTTACATCAATGAAAAGAGGAACACTCCTCCTTTTAGATGCCACCACGACTGTTTGATTCGGACAATTTACTGGTCTTCTATGACGAGATATAGGTAAGCGATTTTGGACGGGATGACGACCTGTAAGGTGCACGCAAATGGAATATTGCACAAAGTAGCAATTAGAACGAGCTGAACTCCTGCTTTCTTTCAGGGATATTTTCCTAACTAAATTGAATATGGATATGAAACTTACATCAATGGAAAGAGGAACACTCCCCCTTTTAGATGCCACCACGATTGCTAGATTCAAACAACGTTCAGGTCTTTTATAAGGTTATATAGAACTATGTTGGTTGCGGAATTAAACCAATGATGTGCAGAGTTAGCGGGAATTCTATAAAAATAGCTTGCAGCAGAATCAGATCTGCTTCCCTCTTTCACAGATAGTTTCCTAACTAAAACGAATAGGGATATGAAACTTACATCAATGGAAAGAGGAACACTCCTCCTTTTAGATGCCACCACGACTGTTTGATTCGGACAATTTACTGGTCTTCTATGAAGAGATATAGGTACGCGATTTTGGACGGGATGACGACCTGTAAGGTGCACGCAAATAGAATATTGCACAAAGTAGCAATTAGAACGAGCTGAACTCCTGCCTTCTTTCAGGGATATTTTCCTAACTAAAACGAATATGGATATGAAACTTACATCAATGGAAAGAGGAACACTCCTCCTTTTAGATGCCACCACGACTGTTTGATTCGGACAATTTACTGGTCTTCTATGACGAGATATAGGGAAGCGAATTTGGACGGGATGACGACCTGTAAGGTGCACGCAAAAGGAATATTGCACAAAGTAGCAATTAGAACGAGCTGAACTCCTGCCTTCTTTCAGGGATGTTTTCCTAACTAAAACGAATATGGATATGAAACTTACATCAATGGAAAGAGGAACACTCCTAATTTTAGATGCCACCAAGATTGCTAGATTCAAACAACGTTCAGGTCTTTTATACGGTGATATATGGAACTATGTTGGTTGCGGAATTAAACCAATGATGTGCAGAGTTAGCGGGAATTCTAAAAAAATAGCTTGCAGCAGAATCAGATCTGCTTCCCTCTTTCACAGATAGTTTCCTAACTAAAACGAATAGGGATATGAAACTTACATCAATGGAAAGAGGAACACTCCTCCTTTTAGATGCCACCACGACTGTTTGATTCGGACAATTTACTGGTCTTCTATGAAGAGATCTAGGTAAGCGATTTTGGACGGGATGACGACCTGTAAGGTGCACGCAAATGGAATATTGCACAAAGTAGCAATTAGAACGAGCTGAACTCCTGCCTTCTTTCAGGGATATTTTCCTAACTAAAACGAATATGGATATGAAACTTACATCAATGGAAAGAGGAACACTCCCCCTTTCAGATGCCACCAAGATTGCTAGATTCAAACAACTTTCAGGTCTTTTATAAGGTTATATAGAACTATGTTGGTTGCGGAATTAAACCAATGATGTGCAGAGTTAGCGGGAATTCTATAAAAATAGCTTGCAGCAGAATCAGATCTGCTTCCCTCTTTCACAGATAGTTTCCTAACTAAAACGAATAGGGATATGAAACTTACATCAATGGAAAGAGGAACACTCCTCCTTTTAGATGCCACCACGACTGTTTGATTCGGACAATTTACTGGTCTTCTATGAAGAGATATAGGTACGCGATTTTGGACGGGATGACGACCTGTAAGTTGCACGCAAATGGAATATTGCACAAAGTAGCAATTAGAACGAGCTGAACTCCCGCCTTCTTTCAGGGATATTTTCCTAACTAAAACGAATATGGATATGAAACTTACATCAATGGAAAGAGGAACACTCCCCCTTTCAGATGCCACCAAGATTGCTAGATTCAAACAACGTTCAGGCCTTTTATAAGGTTATATAGAACTATGTTGGTTGCGGAATTAAACCAATGATGTGCAGAGTTAGCGGGAATTCTAAAAAAATAGCTTGCAGCAGAATCATATCTGCTTCCCTCTTTCACAGATAGTTTCCTAATTAAAACGAATAGGGATATGAAACTTACATCAGAGGAAAGAGGAACACTCCTCCTTTTAGATGCCACCACGACTGTTTGATTCGGACAATTTACTGGTCTTCTATGACGAGATATAGGTAAGCGATTTTGGAAGGGATGACGACCTGTAAGGTGCACGCATAATGGAATATTGCAAAAAGTAGCAATTAGTACGAGCTGAACTCCTGCCTTCTTTGAGAGATAGTTTCCTAACTAAAACGAATATGGATATGAAACTTACATCAATGGAAAGAGGAACACTCCCCCTTTCAGATGCCACCAAGATTGCTAGATTCAAACAACGTTCAGGCCTTTTATAAGGTTATATAGAACTATGTTGGTTGCGGAATTAAACCAATGATGTGCAGAGTTAGCGGGAATTCTAAAAAAATAGCTTGCAGCAGAATCATATCTGCTTCCCTCTTTCACAGATAGTTTCCTAATTAAAACGAATAGGGATATGAAACTTACATCAGAGGAAAGAGGAACACTCCTCCTTTAGATGCCGCCACGACTGTTTGATTCGGACAATTTACTGGTCTTCTATGACGAGATATAGGTAAGCGATTTTGGAAGGGATGACGACCTGTAAGGTGCACGCATAATGGAATATTGCAAAAAGTAGCAATTAGTACGAGCTGAACTCCTGCCTTCTTTGAGAGATAGTTTCCTAACTAAAACGAATATGGATATGAAACTTACATCAATGGAAAGAGGAACACTCCTAATTTTAGATGCCACCAAGATTGCTAGATTCAAACAACGTTCAGGTCTTTTATACGGTGATATATGGAACTATGTTGGTTGCGGAATTAAACCAATGATGTGCAGAGTTAGCGGGAATTCTATAAAAATAGCTTGCAGCAGAATCAGATCTGCTTCCCTCTTTCACAGATAGTTTCCTAACTAAAACGAATAGGGATATGAAACTTACATCAATGGAAAGAGGAACACTCCTCCTTTTAGATGCCACCACGACTGTTTGATTCGGACAATTTACTGGTCTTCTATGAAGAGATATAGGTAAGCGATTTTGGACGGGATGACGACCTGTAAGGTGAACGCAAAAGGAATATTGCACAAAGTAGCAAATAGAACGAGCTGAATTCCGGCCTTCTTTCAGGGATATTTTCCTAACTAAAACGAATATGGATATGAAACTTACATCAATGGAAAGAGGAACACTCCCCCTTTCAGATGCCACCAAGATTGCTAGATTCAAACAACGTTCAGGCCTTTTATAAGGTTATATAGAACTATGTTGGTTGCGGAATTAAACCAATGATGTGCAGAGTTAGCGGGAATTCTAAAAAAATAGCTTGCAGCAGAATCATATCTGCTTCCCTCTTTCACAGATAGTTTCCTAATTAAAACGAATAGGGATATGAAACTTACATCAGAGGAAAGGGAAACACTCCTCCTTTTAGACGCCACCACGACTGTTTGATTCGGACAATTTACTGGTCTTCTATGACGAGATATAGGTAAGCGATTTTGGAAGGGATGACGACCTGTAAGGTGCACGCATAATGGAATATTGCAAAAAGTAGCAATTAGTACGAGCTGAACTCCTGCCTTCTTTCAGGGATGTTTTCCTAACTAAAACGAATATGGATATGAAACTTACATCAATGGAAAGAGGAACACTCCCCCTTTCAGATGCCACCAAGATTGCTAGATTCAAACAACGTTCAGGTCTTTTATACGGTGATATATGGAACTATGTTGGTTGCGGAATTAAACCAATGATGTGCAGAGTTAGCGGGAATTCTATAAAAATAGCTTGCAGCAGAATCAGATCTGCTTCCCTCTTTCACAGATAGTTTCCTAACTAAAACGAATAGGGATATGAAACTTACATCAATGGAAAGAGGAACACTCCTCCTTTTAGATGCCACCACGACTGTTTGATTCGGACAATTTACTGGTCTTCTATGAAGAGATATAGGTAAGCGATTTTGGACGGGATGACGACCTGTAAGGTGCACGCAAATGGAATATTGCACAAAGTAGCAATTAGAACGAGCTGAACTCCTGCCTTCTTTCAGGGATATTTTCCTAACTAAAACGAATATGGATATGAAACTTACATCAATGGAAAGAGGAACACTCCTCCTTTTAGATGCCACCACGACTGTTTGATTCGGACAATTTACTGGTCTTCTATGACGAGATATAGGGAAGCGAATTTGGACGGGATGACGACCTGTAAGGTGCACGCAAAAGGAATATTGCACAAAGTAGCAATTAGAACGAGCTGAACTCCTGCCTTCTTTCAGGGATGTTTTCCTAACTAAAACGAATATGGATATGAAACTTACATCAATGGAAAGAGGAACACTCCTAATTTTAGATGCCACCAAGATTGCTAGATTCAAACAACGTTCAGGTCTTTTATACGGTGATATATGGAACTATGTTGGTTGCGGAATTAAACCAATGATGTGCAGAGTTAGCGGGAATTCTAAAAAAATAGCTTGCAGCAGAATCAGATCTGCTTCCCTCTTTCACAGATAGTTTCCTAACTAAAACGAATAGGGATATGAAACTTACATCAATGGAAAGAGGAACACTCCTCCTTTTAGATGCCACCACGACTGTTTGATTCGGACAATTTACTGGTCTTCTATGAAGAGATCTAGGTAAGCGATTTTGGACGGGATGACGACCTGTAAGGTGCACGCAAATGGAATATTGCACAAAGTAGCAATTAGAACGAGCTGAACTCCTGCCTTCTTTCAGGGATATTTTCCTAACTAAAACGAATATGGATATGAAACTTACATCAATGGAAAGAGGAACACTCCCCCTTTCAGACGCCACCAAGATTGCTAGATTCAAACAACGTTCAGGCCTTTTATAAGGTTATATAGAACTATGTTGGTTGCGGAATTAAACCAATGATGTGCAGAGTTAGCGGGAATTCTAAAAAAAATAGCTTGCAGCAGAATCAGATCTGCTTCCCTCTTTCACAGATAGTTTCCTAACTAAAACGAATAGGGATATGAAACTTACATCAATGAAAAGAGGAACACTCCTCCTTTTAGATGCCACCACGACTGTTTGATTCGGACAATTTACTGGTCTTCTATGACGAGATATAGGTAAGCGATTTTGGACGGGATGAAAACCTGTAAGGTGCACGCAAATGGAATATTGCACAAAGTAGCAATTAGAACGAGCTGAACTCCTGCTTTCTTTCAGGGATATTTTCCTAACTAAATTGAATATGGATATGAAACTTACATCAATGGAAAGAGGAACACTCCCCCTTTCAGATGCCACCACGATTGCTAGATTCAAACAACTTTCAGGTCTTTTATAAGGTTATATAGAACTATGTTGGTTGCGGAATTAAACCAATGATGTGCAGAGTTAGCGGGAATTCTATAAAAATAGCTTGCAGCAGAATCAGATCTGCTTCCCTCTTTCACAGATAGTTTCCTAACTAAAACGAATAGGGATATGAAACTTACATCAATGGAAAGAGGAACACTCCTCCTTTTAGATGCCACCACGACTGTTTGATTCGGACAATTTACTGGTCTTCTATGAAGAGATATAGGTACGCGATTTTGGACGGGATGACGACCTGTAAGTTGCACGCAAATGGAATATTGCACAAAGTAGCAATTAGAACGAGCTGAACTCCTGCCTTCTTTCAGGGATATTTTCCTAACTAAAACGAATATGGATATGAAACTTACATCAATGGAAAGAGGAACACTCCCCCTTTCAGATGCCACCAAGATTGCTAGATTCAAACAACGTTCAGGCCTTTTATAAGGTTATATAGAACTATGTTGGTTGCGGAATTAAACCAATGATGTGCAGAGTTAGCGGGAATTCTAAAAAAATAGCTTGCAGCAGAATCATATCTGCTTCCCTCTTTCACAGATAGTTTCCTAATTAAAACGAATAGGGATATGAAACTTACATCAGAGGAAAGAGGAACACTCCTCCTTTTAGATGCCACCACGACTGTTTGATTCGGACAATTTACTGGTCTTCTATGACGAGATATAGGTAAGCGATTTTGGAAGGGATGACGACCTGTAAGGTGCACGCATAATGGAATATTGCAAAAAGTAGCAATTAGTACGAGCTGAACTCCTGCCTTCTTTGAGAGATAGTTTCCTAACTAAAACGAATATGGATATGAAACTTACATCAATGGAAAGAGGAACACTCCTAATTTTAGATGCCACCAAGATTGCTAGATTCAAACAACGTTCAGGTCTTTTATACGGTGATATATGGAACTATGTTGGTTGCGGAATTAAACCAATGATGTGCAGAGTTAGCGGGAATTCTATAAAAATAGCTTGCAGCAGAATCAGATCTGCTTCCCTCTTTCACAGATAGTTTCCTAACTAAAACGAATAGGGATATGAAACTTACATCAATGGAAAGAGGAACACTCCTCCTTTTAGATGCCACCACGACTGTTTGATTCGGACAATTTACTGGTCTTCTATGAAGAGATATAGGTAAGCGATTTTGGACGGGATGACGACCTGTAAGGTGAACGCAAAAGGAATATTGCACAAAGTAGCAAATAGAACGAGCTGAATTCCGGCCTTCTTTCAGGGATATTTTCCTAACTAAAACGAATATGGATATGAAACTTACATCAATGGAAAGAGGAACACTCCTAATTTTAGATGCCACCACGACTGTTTGATTCGGACAATTTACTGGTCTTCTATGACGAGATATAGGTAAGCAATTTTGGACGGGATGAAAACCTGTAAGGTGCACGCAAATGGAATATTGCACAAAGTAGCAATTAGAACGAGCTTTTTTCCTAACTAAAACGAATATGGATATGAAACTTACATCAATGGAAAGAGGAACACTCCCCCTTTCAGATGCCACCAAGATTGCTAGATTCAAACAACGTTCAGGCCTTTTATAAGGTTATATAGAACTATGTTGGTTGCGGAATTAAACCAATGATGTGCAGAGTTAGCGGGAATTCTAAAAAAATAGCTTGCAGCAGAATCATATCTGCTTCCCTCTTTCACAGATAGATTCCTAATTAAAAACGAATAGGGATATGAAACTTACATCAGAGGGAAGAGGAACACTCCTCCTTTTAGATGCCACCACGACTGTTTGATTCGGACAATTTACTGGTCTTCTATGACGAGATATAGGTAAGCGATTTTGGAAGGGATGACGACCTGTAAGGTGCACGCATAATGGAATATTGCAAAAAGTAGCAATTAGTACGAGCTGAACTCCTGCCTTCTTTGAGAGATAGTTTCCTAACTAAAACGAATATGGATATGAAACTTACATCAATGGAAAGAGGAACACTCCTAATTTTAGATGCCACCAAGATTGCTAGATTCAAACAACGTTCAGGTCTTTTATATGGTGATATATGGAACTATGTTGGTTGCGGAATTAAACCAATGATGTGCAGAGTTAGCGGGAATTCTATAAAAATAGCTTGCAGCAGAATCAGATCTGCTTCCCTCTTTCACAGATAGTTTCCTAACTAAAACGAAAAGGGATATGAAACTTACATCAATGGAAAGAGGAAACACTCTCCTTTTAGATGCCACCACGACTGTTTGATTCGGACAATTTACTGGTCTTCTATGAAGAGATATAGGTAAGCGATTTTGGACGGGATGACGACCTGTAAGGTGAACGCAAAAGGAATATTGCACAAAGTAGCAAATAGAACGAGCTGAATTCCGGCCTTCTTTCAGGGATATTTTCCTAACTAAAACGAATATGGATATGAAACTTACATCAATGGAAAGAGGAACACTCCTAATTTTAGATGCCACCAAGATTGCTAGATTCAAACAACGTTCAGGTCTTTTATACGGTGATATATGGAACTATGTTGGTTGCGGAATTAAACCAATGATGTGCAGAGTTAGCGGGAATTTAAAAAAAATAGCTTGCAGCAGAATCATATCTGCTTCCCTCTTTCACAGATAGTTTCCTAACTAAAACGAATAGGGATATGAAACTTACATCAGAGGAAAGGTAAACACTCCTCCTTTTAGACGCCACCACGACTGTTTGATTCGGACAATTTACTGGTCTTCTATGACGAGATATAGGTAACCGATTTTGGACGGGATGACGACCTGTAAGATGCACGCATAATGGAATATTGCAAAAAGTAGCAATTAGTACGAGCTGAACTCCTGCCTTCTTTGAGAGATAGTTTCCTAACTAAAACGAATATGGATATGAAACTTACATCAATGGAAAGAGGAACACTCCCCCTTTCAGATGCCACCAAGATTGCTAGATTCAAACAACGGTCAGGCCTTTTATAAGGTTATATAGAACTATGTTGGTTGCGGAATTAAACCAATGATGTGCAGAGTTAGCGGGAATTCTAAAAAAAATAGCTTGCAGCAGAATCATATCTGCTTCCCTCTTTCACAGATAGTTTCCTAACTAAAACAAATAGGGATATGAAACTTACATCAATGGAAAGAGAAACACTCCTCCTTTTAGATGCCACCACGACTGTTTGATTCGGACAATTTACTGGTCTTCTATGAAGAGATATAGGTACGCGATTTTGGACGGGATGACGACCTGTAAGTTGCACGCAAATGGAATATTGCACAAAGTAGCAATTAGAACGAGCTGAACTCCTGCCTTCTTTCAGGGATATTTTCCTAACTAAAACGAATATGGATATGAAACTTACATCAATGGAAAGAGGAACACTCCCCCTTTCAGATGCCACCAAGATTGCTAGATTCAAACAACGTTCAGGCCTTTTATAAGGTTATATAGAACTATGTTGGTTGCGGAATTAAACCAATGATGTGCAGAGTTAGCGGGAATTCTAAAAAAATAGCTTGCAGCAGAATCATATCTGCTTCCCTCTTTCACAGATAGTTTCCTAATTAAAACGAATAGGGATATGAAACTTACATCAGAGGAAAGGGAAACACTCCTCCTTTTAGACGCCACCACGACTGTTTGATTCGGACAATTTACTTGTCTTCTATGACGAGATATAGGTAAGCGATTTTGGAAGGGATGACGACCTGTAAGGTGCACGCATAATGGAATATTGCAAAAAGTAGCAATTAGTACGAGCTGAACTCCTGCCTTCTTTCAGGGATGTTTTCCTAACTAAAACGAATATGGATATGAAACTTACATCAATGGAAAGAGGAACACTCCTAATTTTAGATGCCACCAAGATTGCTAGATTCAAACAACGTTCAGGTCTTTTATACGGTGATATATGGAACTATGTTGGTTGCGGAATTAAACCAATGATGTGCAGAGTTAGCGGGAATTCTAAAAAAATAGCTTGCAGCAGAATCAGATCTGCTTCCCTCCTTTCACAGCTAGTTTCCTAACTAAAACGAATAGGGATATGAAACTTACATCAATGGAAAGAGGAACACTCCTCCTTTTAGATGCCACCACGACTGTTTGATTCGGACAATTTACTGGTCTTCTATGACGAGATATAGGTAAGCGATTTTGGACGGGATGACGACCTGTAAGGTGCACGCAAAAGGAATATTGCACAAAGTAGCAATTAGAACGAGCTGAACTCCTGCCTTCTTTCAGGGATATTTTCCTAACTAAAACGAATATGGATATGAAACTTACATCAATGGAAAGAGGAACACTCCCCCTTTCAGATGCCACCAAGATTGCTAGATTCAAACAACGGTCAGGCCTTTTATAAGGTTATATAGAACTATGTTGGTTGCGGAATTAAACCAATGATGTGCAGAGTTAGCGGGAATTCTAAAAAAAATAGCTTGCAGCAGAATCATATCTGCTTCCCTCTTTCACAGATAGTTTCCTAACTAAAACAATAGGGATATGAAACTTACATCAGAGGAAAGGGGAACACTCCTCCTTTAGATGCGACCACGACTGTCTGATTCGGACAATTTACTGGTCTTCTATGACGAGATATAGGTAAGCGATTTTGGAAGGGATGACGACCTTTAAGGTGCACGCATAATGGAATATTGCAAAAAGTAGCAATTAGTACGAGCTGAACTCCTGCCTTCTTTGAGAGATAGTTTCCTAACTAAAACGAATATGGATATGAAACTTACATCAATGGAAAGAGGAACACTCCTCCTTTTAGATGCCACCACGACTGTTTGATTCGGACAATTTACTGGTCTTCTATGACGAGATATAGGTAAGCGAATTTGGACGGGATGACGACCTGTAAGGTGCACGCAAAAGGAATATTGCACAAAGTAGCAATTAGAACGAGCTGAACTCCTGCCTTCTTTCATTGATATTTTCCTAACTAAAACGAATATGGATATGAAACTTACATCAATGGAAAGAGGAACACTCCTAATTTTAGATGCCACCAAGATTGCTAGATTCAAACAACGTTCAGGTCTTTTATACGGTGATATATGGAACTATGTTGGTTGCGGAATTAAACCAATAATGTGCAGAGTTAGCGGGAATTCTTAAAAAAATAGCTTGCAGCAGAATCAGATCTGCTTCCCTCTTTCACAGATAGTTTCCTAACTAAAACGAATAGGGATATGAAACTTACATCAGTGGAAAGAGGAACACTCCTCCTTTTAGATGCCACCACAACTGTTTGATTCGGACAATTTACTGGTCTTCTATGACGAGATATAGGTAAGCGAATTTGGACGGGATGACGACCTGTAAGGTGCACGCAAAAGGAATATTGCACAAAGTAGCAATTAGAACGAGCTGAACTCCTGCCTTCTTTCAGGGATATTTTCCTAACTAAAACGAATATGGATATGAAACTTACATCAATGGAAAGAGGAACACTCCTTATTTTAGATGCCACCAAGATTGCTAGATTCAAACAACGTTCAGGTCTTTTATACGGTGATGTATGGAACTATGTTGGTTGCGGAATTAAACCAATGATGTGCAGAGTTAGCGGGAATTCTAAAAAAATAGCTTGAAGCAGAATAAGATCTGCTTCCCTCTTTCACAGATAGTTTCCTAACTAAAACGAATAGGGATATAAAACTTACATCAATGGAAAGAGGAACACTCCTCCTTTTAGATGCCACCACGACTGTTTGATTCGGACAATTTACTGGTATTCTATGACGAGATATAGGTAAGCCATTTTGGACGGGATGACGACCTGTAAGGTGCACGCAAATGGAATATTGCACAAAGTAGCAATTAGAACGAGCTGAACTCCTGCCTTCTTTCAGGGATATTTTCCTAACTAAAACGAATATGGATATGAAACTTACATCAATGGAAAGAGGAACACTCCCCCTTTCAGATGCCACAAAGATTGCTAGATTCAAACAACGTTCAGGTCTTTTATACGGTGATATATGGAACTATGTTGGTTGCGGAATTAAACCAATGATGTGCAGAGTTTGCGGGAATTCTAAAAAAATAGCTTGCAGCAGAATCAGATCTGCTTCCCTCTTTCACAGCTAGTTTCCTAACTAAAACGAATAGGGATATGAAACTTACATCAAAAGAAAGAGGAACACTCCTCCTTATAGATGCCACCACGACTGTTTGATTCGGACAATTTACTGGTCTTCTATGACAAGATATAGGAGAAGCGATTTTTGGACGGGATGAGGACCTGTAAGGTGCACGCAAATGGAATATTGCACAAAGTAGCAATTAGTACGAGCTGAACTCCTGCCTTCTTTGAGAGATATTTTCCTAACTAAAACGAATATGGATATGAAACTTACATCAATGGAAAGAGGAACACTCCCCCTTTCAGAGGCCACCAAGATTGCTAGATTCAAACAACCTTCAGGTCTTTTATAAGGTTATATAGAACTATGTTGGTTGCGGAATTAAAGCAATGATGTGCAGAGTTAGCGGGAATTCTATAAAAATAGCTTGCAGCAGAATCAGATCTGCTTCCCTCTTTCACAGATAGTTTCCTAACTAAAACGAATAGGGATATGAAACTTACATCAATGGAAAGAGGAACACTCCTCCTTTTAGATGCCACCACGACTGTTTGATTCGGACAATTTACTGGTCTTCTATGAAGAGATATAGGTACGCGATTTTGGACGGGATGACGACCTGTAAGTTGCACGCAAATGGAATATTGCACAAAGTAGCAATTAGAACGAGCTGAACTCCTGCCTTCTTTCAGGGATATTTTCCTAACTAAAACGAATATGGATATGAAACTTACATCAATGAAAGGAGGAACACTCCCCCTTTCAGATGCCACAAAGATTGCTAGATTCAAACAACGTTCAGGTCTTTTATACGGTGATATATGGAACTATGTTGGTTGCGGAATTAAACCAATGATGTGCAGAGTTTGCGGGAATTCTAAAAAAATAGCTTGCAGCAGAATCATATCTGCTTCCCTCTTTCACAGATAGTTTCCTAACTAAAACGAATAGGGATATAAAACTTACATCAGAGGAAAGGGAAACACTCCTCCTTTTAGATGCCACCACAACTGTTTGATTCGGACAATTTACTGGTCTTCTATGACGAGATATAGGAAAGCGATTTTGGAAGGGATGACGACCTGTAAGGTGCACGCATAATGGAATATTACAAAAAGTAGCAATTAGTACGAGCTGAACTCCTGCCTTCTTTGAGAGATAGTTTCCTAACTAAAACGAATATGGATATGAAACTTACATCAATGGAAAGAGGAACACTCTTCCTTTTAGATGCCACCACGACTGTTTGATTCGGACAATTTACTGGTCTTCTATGACGAGATATAGGTAAGCGAATTTGGACGGGATGACGACCTGTAAGGTGCACGCAAAAGGAATATTGCACAAAGTAGCAATTAGAACGAGCTGAACTCCTGCCTTCTTTCAGCGATATTTTCCTAACTAAAACGAATATGGATATGAAACTTACATCAATGGAAAGAGGAACACTCCCCCTTTCAGATGTGACCAAGATTGCTAGATTCAAACAACGTTCAGGTCTTTTATACGGTGATATATGGAACTATGTTGGTTGCGGAATTAAACCAATGATGTGCAGAGTTAGCGGGAATTCTAAAAAAATAGCTTGAAGCAGAATCAGATCTGCTTCCCTCTTTCACAGATAGTTTCCTAACTAAAACGAATAGGGATATGAAACTTAAATCAGTGGAAAGAGGGACACTCCTCCTTTTAGATGCCACCACGACTGTTTGATTCGGACAATTTACTGGTCTTCTATGACGAGATATAGATAAGCGATTTTGGACGGGATGACGACCTGTAAGGTGAACGCAAAAGGAATATTGCACAAAGTAGCAAATAGAACGAGCTGAATTCCGGCCTTCTTTCAGGGATATTTTCCTAACTAAAACGAATATGGATATGAAACTTACATCAATGGAAAGAGGAACACTCCCCCTTTCAGATGCCACCACGACTTTTTGATTCGGACAATTTACTGGTCTTCTATGACGAGATATAGGTAAGCGATTTTGGAAGGGATGACGACCTGTAAGGTGCACGCAAATGGAATATTGCACAAAGTAGCAATTAGTACGAGCTGAACTCCTGCTTTCTTTGAGAGATAGTTTCCTAACTAAAACGAATATGGATATGAAACTTACATCAATGGAAAGAGGAACACTCCCCCTTTCAGATGCCACCACGACTTTTTGATTCGGACAATTTACTGGTCTTCTATGACGAGATATAGGTAAGCGATTTTGGAAGGGATGACGACCTGTAAGGTGCACGCAAATGGAATATTGCACAAAGTAGCAATTAGTACGAGCTGAACTCCTGCCTTCTTTGAGAGATAGTTTCCTAACTAAAACGAATATGGATATGAAACTTACATCAATGGAAAGAGGAGCACTCCTCCTTTTAGATGCCACCACGACTGTTTGATTCGGACAATTTACTGGTCTTCTATGACGAGATATAGGTAAGCGATTTTGGACGGGATGACGACCTGTAAGGTGCACGCAAAAGGAATATTGCACAAAGTAGCAATTAGAACGAGCTGAACTCCTGCCTTCTTTCAGGGATATTTTCCTAACTAAAACGAATATGGATATGAAACTTACATCAATGGAAAGAGGAACACTCCCCCTTTCAGATGCCACAAAGATTGCTAGATTCAAACAACGTTCAGGTCTTTTATACGGTGATATATGGAACTATGTTGGTTGCGGAATTAAACCAATGATGTGCAGAGTTTGCGGGAATTCTAAAAAAATAGCTTGCAGCAGAATCAGATCTGCTTCCCTCTTTCACAGCTAGTTTCCTAACTAAAACGAATAGGGATATGAAACTTACATCAAAAGAAAGAGGAACACTCCTCCTTATAGATGCCACCACGACTGTTTGATTCGGACAATTTACTGGTCTTCTATGACAAGATATAGGAGAGCGATTTTTGGACGGGATGAGGACCTGTAAGGTGCACGCAAATGGAATATTGCACAAAGTAGCAATTAGTACGAGCTGAACTCCTGCCTTCTTTGAGAGATATTTTCCTAACTAAAACGAATATGGATATGAAACTTACATCAATGGAAAGAGGAACACTCCCCCTTTCAGATGCCACCAAGATTGCTAGATTCAAACAACCTTCAGGTCTTTTATAAGGTTATATAGAACTATGTTGGTTGCGGAATTAAAGCAATGATGTGCAGAGTTAGCGGGAATTCTATAAAAATAGCTTGCAGCAGAATCAGATCTGCTTCCCTCTTTCACAGATAGTTTCCTAACTAAAACGAATAGGGATATGAAACTTACATCAATGGAAAGAGGAACACTCCTCCTTTTAGATGCCACCACGACTGTTTGATTCGGACAATTTACTGGTCTTCTATGAAGAGATATAGGTACGCGATTTTGGACGGGATGACGACCTGTAAGTTGCACGCAAATGGAATATTGCACAAAGTAGCAATTAGAACGAGCTGAACTCCTGCCTTCTTTCAGGGATATTTTCCTAACTAAAACGAATATGGATATGAAACTTCCATCAATGAAAGGAGGAACACTCCCCCTTTCAGATGCCACAAAGATTGCTAGATTCAAACAACGTTCAGGTCTTTTATACGGTGATATATGGAACTATGTTGGTTGCGGAATTAAACCAATGATGTGCAGAGTTTGCGGGAATTCTAAAAAAAATAGCTTGCAGCAGAATCAGATCTGCTTCCCTCTTTCACAGCTAGTTTCCTAACTAAAGCGAATAGGGATATGAAACTTGCATCAAAAGAAAGAGGAACACTCCTCCTTATAGATGCCACCACGACTGTTTGATTCGGACAATTTACTGGTCTTCTATAACAAGATATAGGAGAGCGATTTTGGACGGGATGAGGACCTGTAAGGTGCACGCAAATGGAATATTGCACAAAGTAGCAATTAGTACGAGCTGAACTCCTGCCTTCTTTGAGAGATATTTTCCTAACTAAAACGAATATGGATATGAAACTTACATCAATGGAAAGAGGAACACTCCCCCTTTCAGATGCCACCAAGATTGCTTGATTCAAACAACCTTCAGGTCTTTTATAAGGTTATATAGAACTATGTTGGTTGCGGAATTAAAGCAATGATGTGCAGAGTTAGCGGGAATTCTATAAAAATAGCTTGCAGCAGAATCAGATCTGCTTCCCTCTTTCACAGATAGTTTCCTAACTAAAACGAATAGGGATATGAAACTTACATCAATGGAAAGAGGAACACTCCTCCTTTTAGATGCCACCACGACTGTTTGATTCGGACAATTTACTGGTCTTCTATGAAGAGATATAGGTACGCGATTTTGGACGGGATGACGACCTGTAAGTTGCACGCAAATGGAATATTGCACAAAGTAGCAATTAGAACGAGCTGAACTCCTGCCTTCTTTCAGGGATATTTTCCTAACTAAAACGAATATGGATATGAAACTTACATCAATGGAAAGAGGAACACTCCCCCTTTCAGATGCCACCAAGATTGCTAGATTCAAACAACGTTCAGGCCTTTTATAAGGTTATATAGAACTATGTTGGTTGCGGAATTAAACCAATGATGTGCAGAGTTAGCGGGAATTCTAAAAAAATAGCTTGCAGCAGAATCATATCTGCTTCCCTCTTTCACAGATAGTTTCCTAATTAAAACGAATAGGGATATGAAACTTACATCAGAGGAAAGGGAAACACTCCTCCTTTTAGACGCCACCACGACTGTTTGATTCGGACAATTTACTGGTCTTCTATGACGAGATATAGGTAAGCGATTTTGGACGGGATGACGACCTGTAAGGTGCACGCAAATGGAATATTGCACAAAGTAGCAATTAGAACGAGCTGAACTCCTGCCTTCTTTCAGGGATATTTTCCTAACTAAAACGAATATGGATATGAAACTTACATCAATGGAAAGAGGAACACTCCCCCTTTCAGATGCCACAAAGATTGCTAGATTCAAACAACCTTCAGGTCTTTTATAAGGTTATATAGAACTATGTTGGTTGCGGAATTAAACCAACGATGTGCAGAGTTAGCGGGAATTCTAAAAAAATAGCTTGCAGCAGAATCATATCTGCTTCCCTCTTTCACAGATAGTTTCCTAACTAAAACGAATAGGGATATAAAACTTACATCAGAGGAAAGGGAAACACTCCTCCTTTTAGATGCCACCACGACTGTTTGATTCGGACAATTTACTGGTCTTCTATGACGAGATATAGGAAAGCGATTTTGGAAGGGATGACGACCTGTAAGGTGCACGCATAATGGAATATTACAAAAAGTAGCAATTAGTACGAGCTGAACTCCTGCCTTCTTTGAGAGATAGTTTCCTAACTAAAACGAATATGGATATGAAACTTACATCAATGGAAAGAGGAACACTCCTCCTTTTAGATGCCACCACGACTGTTTGATTCGGACAATTTACTGGTCTTCTATGACGAGATATAGGTAAGCGAATTTGGACGGGATGACGACCTGTAAGGTGCACGCAAAAGGAATATTGCACAAAGTAGCAATTAGAACGAGCTGAACTCCTGCCTTCTTTGAGAGATAGTTTCCTAACTAAAACGAATATGGATATGAAACTTACATCAATGGAAAGAGGAACACTCCCCCTTTCAGATGCCACCACGACTGTTTGATTCGGACAATTTACTGGTCTTCTATGACGAGATATAGGAAAGCGATTTTGGAAGGGATGACGACCTGTAAGGTGCACGCATAATGGAATATTACAAAAAGTAGCAATTAGTACGAGCTGAACTCCTGCCTTCTTTGAGAGATAGTTTCCTAACTAAAACGAATATGGATATGAAACTTACATCAATGGAAAGAGGAACACTCCTCCTTTTAGATGCCACCACGACTGTTTGATTCGGACAATTTACTGGTCTTCTATGACGAGATATAGGTAAGCGAATTTGGACGGGATGACGACCTGTAAGGTGCACGCAAAAGGAATATTGCACAAAGTAGCAATTAGAACGAGCTGTACTCCTGCCTTCTTTGAGAGATAGTTTCCTAACTAAAACGAATATGGATATGAAACTTACATCAATGGAAAGAGGAACACTCCCCCTTTCAGATGCCACCACGACTTTTTGATTCGGACAATTTACTGGTCTTCTATGACGAGATATAGGTAAGCGATTTTGGAAGGGATGACGACCTGTAAGGTGCACGCAAATGGAATATTGCACAAAGTAGCAATTAGTACGAGCTGAACTCCTGCCTTCTTTGAGAGATAGTTTCCTAACTAAAACGAATATGGATATGAAACTTACATCAATGGAAAGAGGAGCACTCCTCCTTTTAGATGCCACCACGACTGTTTGATTCGGACAATTTACTGGTCTTCTATGACGAGATATAGGTAAGCGATTTTGGACGGGATGACGACCTGTAAGGTGCATGCAAAAGGAATATTGCACAAAGTAGCAATTAGAACGAGCTGAACTCCTGCCTTCTTTCAGGGATATTTTCCTAACTAAAACGAATATGGATATGAAACTTACATCAATGGAAAGAGGAACACTCCCCCTTTCAGATGCCACCAAGATTGCTAGATTCAAACAACGTTCAGGCCTTTTATAAGGTTATATAGAACTATGTTGGTTGCGGAATTAAACCAATGATGTGCAGAGTTAGCGGGAATTCTAAAAAAATAGCTTGCAGCAGAATCATATCTGCTTCCCTCTTTCACAGATAGTTTCCTAATTAAAACGAATAGGGATATGAAACTTACATCAGAGGAAAGGGAAACACTCCTCCTTTTAGACGCCACCACGACTGTTTGATTCGGACAATTTACTGGTCTTCTATGACGAGATATAGGTAAGCGATTTTGGAAGGGATGACGACCTGTAAGGTGCACGCTTAATGGAATATTGCAAAAAGTAGCAATTAGTACGAGCTGAACTCCTGCCTTCTTTGAGAGATAGTTTCCTAACTAAAACGAATATGGATATGAAACTTACATCAATGGAAAGAGGAACACTCCTAATTTTAGATGCCACCAAGATTGCTAGATTCAAACAACGTTCAGGTCTTTTATACGGTGATATATGGAACTATGTTGGTTGCGGAATTAAACCAATGATGTGCAGAGTTAGCGGGAATTCTATGAAAATAGCTTGCAGCAGAATCAGATCTGCTTCCCTCTTTCACAGATAGTTTCCTAACTAAAACGAATAGGGATATGAAACTTACATCAATGGAAAGAGGAACACTCCTCCTTTTAGATGCCACCACGACTGTTTGATTCGGACAATTTACTGGTATTCTATGACGAGATATAGGTAAGCGATTTTGGACGGGATGACGACCTGTAAGGTGCACGCAAACGGAATATTGCACAAAGTAGCAATTAGAACGAGCTGAAATCCTGCCTTCTTTCAGGGATATTTTCCTAACTAAAACGAATATGGATATGAAACTTACATCAATGGAAAGAGGAACACTCCCCCTTTCAGATGCCACCAAGATTGCTAGATTCAAACAACCTTCAGGTCTTTTATAAGGTTATATAGAACTATGTTGGTTGCGGAATTAAACCAACGATGTACAGAGTTAGCGGGAATTCTAAAAAAATAGCTTGCAGCAGAATCATATCTGCTTCCCTCTTTCACAGATAGTTTCCTAACTAAAACGAATAGGGATATAAAACTTACATCAGAGGAAAGGGAAACACTCCTCCTTTTAGATGCCACCACGACTGTTTGATTCGGACAATTTACTGGTCTTCTATGACGAGATATAGGAAAGCGATTTTGGAAGGGATGACGACCTGTAAGGTGCACGCATAATGGAATATTACAAAAAGTAGCAATTAGTACGAGCTGAACTCCTGCCTTCTTTGAGAGATAGTTTCCTAACTAAAACGAATATGGATATGAAACTTACATCAATGGAAAGAGGAACACTCCTCCTTTTAGATGCCACCACGACTGTTTGATTCGGACAATTTACTGGTCTTCTATGACGAGATATAGGTAAGCGAATTTGGACTGGATGACGACCTGTAAGGTGCACGCAAAAGGAATATTGCACAAAGTAGCAATTAGAACGAGCTGAACTCCTGCCTTCTTTGAGAGATAGTTTCCTAACTAAAACGAATATGGATATGAAACTTACATCAATGGAAAGAGGAACACTCCCCCTTTCAGATGCCACCACGACTGTTTGATTCGGACAATTTACTGGTCTTCTATGACGAGATATAGGAAAGCGATTTTGGAAGGGATGACGACCTGTAAGGTGCACGCATAATGGAATATTACAAAAAGTAGCAATTAGTACGAGCTGAACTCCTGCCTTCTTTGAGAGATAGTTTCCTAACTAAAACGAATATGGATATGAAACTTACATCAATGGAAAGAGGAACACTCCTCCTTTTAGATGCCACCACGACTGTTTGATTCGGACAATTTACTGGTCTTCTATGACGAGATATAGGTAAGCGAATTTGGACGGGTTGACGACCTGTAAGGTGCACGCAAAAGGAATATTGCACAAAGTAGCAATTAGAACGAGCTGAACTCCTGCCTTCTTTGAGAGATAGTTTCCTAACTAAAACGAATATGGATATGAAACTTACATCAATGGAAAGAGGAACACTCCCCCTTTCAGATGCCACCACGACTGTTTGATTCGGACAATTTACTGGTCTTCTATGACGAGATATAGGTAAGCGATTTTGGACGGGATGACGACCTGTAAGGTGCACGCAAATGGAATATTGCACAAAGTAGCAATTAGAACGAGCTGAAATCCTGCCTTCTTTCAGGGATATTTTCCTAACTAAAACGAATATGGATATGAAACTTACATCAATGGAAAGAGGAACACTCCCCCTTTGAGATGCCACCAAGATTGCTAGATTCAAACAACCTTCAGGTCTTTTATAAGGTTATATAGAACTATGTTGGTTGCGGAATTAAACCAACGATGTGCAGAGTTAGCGGGAATTCTAAAAAAATAGCTTGCAGCAGAATCATATCTGCTTCCCTCTTTCACAGATAGTTTCCTAACTAAAACGAATAGGGATATAAAACTTACATCAGAGGAAAGGGAAACACTCCTCCTTTTAGATGCCACCACGACTGTTTGATTCGGACAATTTACTGGTCTTCTATGACGAGATATAGGAAAGCGATTTTGGAAGGGATGACGACCTGTAAGGTGCACGCATAATGGAATATTACAAAAAGTAGCAATTAGTACGAGCTGAACTCCTGCCTTCTTTGAGAGATAGTTTCCTAACTAAAACGAATATGGATATGAAACTTACATCAATGGAAAGAGGAACACTCCTCCTTTTAGATGCCACCACGACTGTTTGATTCGGACAATTTACTGGTCTTCTATGACGAGATATAGGTAAGCGAATTTGGACGGGATGACGACCTGTAAGGTGCACGCAAAAGGAATATTGCACAAAGTAGCAATTAGAACGAGCTGAACTCCTGCCTTCTTTGAGAGATAGTTTCCTAACTAAAACGAATATGGATATGAAACTTACATCAATGGAAAGAGGAACACTCCCCCTTTCAGATGCCACCACGACTGTTTGATTCGGACAATTTACTGGTCTTCTATGACGAGATATAGGAAAGCGATTTTGGAAGGGATGACGACCTGTAAGGTGCACGCATAATGGAATATTACAAAAAGTAGCAATTAGTACGAGCTGAACTCCTGCCTTCTTTGAGAGATAGTTTCCTAACTAAAACGAATATGGATATGAAACTTACATCAATGGAAAGAGGAACACTCCTCCTTTTAGATGCCACCACGACTGTTTGATTCGGACAATTTACTGGTCTTCTATGACGAGATATAGGTAAGCGAATTTGGACGGGTTGACGACCTGTAAGGTGCACGCAAAAGGAATATTGCACAAAGTAGCAATTAGAACGAGCTGAACTCCTGCCTTCTTTGAGAGATAGTTTCCTAACTAAAACGAATATGGATATGAAACTTACATCAATGGAAAGAGGAACACTCCCCCTTTCAGATGCCACCACGACTGTTTGATTCGGACAATTTACTGGTCTTCTATGACGAGATATAGGTAAGCGATTTTGGACGGGATGACGACCTGTAAGGTGCACGCAAAAGGAATATTGCACAAAGTAGCAATTAGAACGAGCTGAACTCCTGCCTTCTTTCAGGGATATTTTCCTAACTAAAACGAATATGGATATGAAACTTACATCAATGGAAAGAGGAACACTCCCCCTTTCAGATGCCACAAAGATTGCTAGATTCAAACAACGTTCAGGTCTTTTATACGGTGATATATGGAACTATGTTGGTTGCGGAATTAAACCAATGATGTGCAGAGTTTGCGGGAATTCTAAAAAAATAGCTTGCAGCAGAATCAGATCTGCTTCCCTCTTTCACAGCTAGTTTCCTAACTAAAACGAATAGGGATATGAAACTTACATCAAAAGAAAGAGGAACACTCCTCCTTATAGATGCCACCACGACTGTTTGATTCGGACAATTTACTGGTCTTCTATGACAAGATATAGGAGAGCGATTTTGGACGGGATGAGGACCTGTAAGGTGCACGCAAATGGAATATTGCACAAAGTAGCAATTAGTACGAGCTGAACTCCTGCCTTCTTTGAGAGATAGTTTCCTAACTAAAACGAATATGGATATGAAACTTACATCAATTGAAAGAGGAACACTCTTAATTTTAGATGCCACCAAGATTGCTAGATTCAAACAACCTTCAGGTCTTTTATACGGTGATATATGGAACTATGTTGGTTGCGGAATTAAACCAATGATGTGCAGAGTTAGCGGGAATTCTATAAAAATAGCTTGCAGCAGAATCAGATCTGCTTCCCTCTTTCACAGATAGTTTCCTAACTAAAACGAATAGGGATATGAAACTTACATCAATGGAAAGAGGAACACTCCTCCTTTTAGATGCCACCACGACTGTTTGATTCGGACAATTTACTGGTCTTCTATGAAGAGATATAGTTAAGCGATTTTGGACGGGATGACGACCTGTAAGGTGCACGCAAATGGAATATTGCACAAAGTAGCAATTAGAACGAGCTGAACTCCTGCCTTCTTTCAGGGATATTTTCCTAACTAAAACGAATATGGATATGAAACTTACATCAATGGAAAGAGGAACACTCCCCCTTTCAGATGCCACCAAGATTGCTAGATTCAAACAACGGTCAGGCCTTTTATAAGGTTATATAGAACTATGTTGGTTGCGGAATTAAACCAATGATGTGCAGAGTTAGCGGGAATTCTAAAAAAATAGCTTGCAGCAGAATCATATCTGCTTCCCTCTTTCACAGATAGTTTCCTAACTAAAACAAATAGGGATATGAAACTTACATCAGAGGAAAGGGGAACACTCCTCCTTTTAGATGCCACCACGACTGTTTGATTCGGACAATTTACTGGTCTTCTATGACGAGATATAGGTAAGCGATTTTGGAAGGGATGACGACCTTTAAGGTGCACGCATAATGGAATATTGCAAAAAGTAGCAATTAGTACGAGCTGAACTCCTGCCTTCTTTGAGAGATAGTTTCCTAACTAAAACGAATATGGATATGAAACTTACATCAATGGAAAGAGGAACACTCCTAATTTTAGATGCCACCAAGATTGCTAGATTCAAACAACGTTCAGGTCTTTTATACGGTGATATATGGAACTATGTTGGTTGCGGAATTAAACCAATGATGTGCAGAGTTAGCGGGAATTCTATAAAAATAGCTTGCAGCAGAATCAGATCTGCTTCCCTCTTTCACAGATAGTTTCCTAACTAAAACGAATAGGGATATGAAACTTACATCAATGGAAAGAGGAACACTCCTCCTTTTAGATGCCACCACGACTGTTTGATTCGGACAATTTACTGGTCTTCTATGAAGAGATATAGGTAAGCGATTTTGGACGGGATGACGACCTGTAAGGTGCACGCAAATGGAATATTGCACAAAGTAGCAATTAGAACGAGCTGAACTCCTGCCTTCTTTCAGGGATATTTTCCTAACTAAAACGAATATGGATATGAAACTTACATCAATGGAAAGAGGAACACTCCCCCTTTCAGATGCCACCAAGATTGCTAGATTCAAACAACGGTCAGGCCTTTTATAAGGTTATATAGAACTATGTTGGTTGCGGAATTAAACCAATGATGTGCAGAGTTAGCGGGAATTCTAAAAAAAATAGCTTGCAGCAGAATCATATCTGCTTCCCTCTTTCACAGATAGTTTCCTAACTAAAACAAATAGGGATATGAAACTTACATCAGAGGAAAGGGGAACACTCCTCCTTTTAGATGCCACCACGACTGTTTGATTCGGACAATTTACTGGTCTTCTATGACGAGATATAGGTAAGCGATTTTGGAAGGGATGACGACCTTTAAGGTGCACGCATAATGGAATATTGCAAAAAGTAGCAATTAGTACGAGCTGAACTCCTGCCTTCTTTGAGAGATAGTTTCCTAACTAAAACGAATATGGATATGAAACTTACATCAATGGAAAGAGGAACACTCCTCCTTTTAGATGCCACCACGACTGTTTGATTCGGACAATTTACTGGTCTTCTATGACGAGATATAGGTAAGCGAATTTGGACGGGATGACGACCTGTAAGGTGCACGCAAAATGAATATTGCACAAAGTAGCAATTAGTACGAGCTGAACTCCTGCCTTCTTTGAGAGATATTTTCCTAACTAAAACGAATATGGATATGAAACTTACATCAATGGAAAGAGGAACACTCCCCCTTTCAGATGCCACCAAGATTGCTAGATTCAAACAACCTTCAGGTCTTTTATAAGGTTATATAGAACTATGTTGGTTGCGGAATTAAAGCAATGATGTGCAGAGTTAGCGGGAATTCTATAAAAATAGCTTGCAGCAGAATCAGATCTGCTTCCCTCTTTCACAGATAGTTTCCTAACTAAAACGAATAGGGATATGAAACTTACATCAATGGAAAGAGGAACACTCCTCCTTTTAGATGCCACCACGACTGTTTGATTCGGACAATTTACTGGTCTTCTATGACGAGATATAGGAGAGCGATTTTGGACGGGATGAGGACCTGTAAGGTGCACGCAAATGGAATATTGCACAAAGTAGCAATTAGTACGAGCTGAACTCCTGCCTTCTTTGAGAGATATTTTCCTAACTAAAACGAATATGGATATGAAACTTACATCAATGGAAAGAGGAACACTCCCCCTTTCAGATGCCACCAAGATTGCTAGATTCAAACAACCTTCAGGTCTTTTATAAGGTTATATAGAACTATGTCTGTTGCGGAATTAAAGCAATGATGTGCAGAGTTAGCGGGAATTCTATAAAAATAGCTTGCAGCAGAATCAGATCTGCTTCCCTCTTTCACAGATAGTTTCCTAACTAAAACGAATAGGGATATGAAACTTACATCAATGGAAAGAGGAACACTCCTCCTTTTAGATGCCACCACGACTGTTTGATTCGGACAATTTACTGGTCTTCTATGAAGAGATATAGGTACGCGATTTTGGACGGGATGACGACCTGTAAGGTGCACGCATAATGGAATATTGCAAAAAGTAGCAATTAGTACGAGCTGAACTCCTGCCTTCTTTGAGAGATAGTTTCCTAACTAAAACGAATATGGATATGAAACTTACATCAATTGAAAGAGGAACACTCTTAATTTTAGATGCCACCAAGATTGCTAGATTCAAACAACGTTCAGGTCTTTTATACGGTGATATATGGAACTATGTTGGTTGCGGAATTAAACCAATGATGTGCAGAGTTAGCGGGAATTCTATAAAAATAGCTTGCAGCAGAATCAGATCTGCTTCCCTCTTTCACAGATAGTTTCCTAACTAAAACGAATAGGGATATGAAACTTACATCAATGGAAAGAGGAACACTCCTCCTTTTAGATGCCACCACGACTGTTTGATTCGGACAATTTACTGGTCTTCTATGAAGAGATATAGTTAAGCGATTTTGGACGGGATGACGACCTGTAAGGTGCACGCAAATGGAATATTGCAAAAAGTAGCAATTAGAACGAGCTGAACTCCTGCCTTCTTTCAGGGATATTTTCCTAACTAAAACGAATATGGATATGAAACTTACATCAATGGAAAGAGGAACACTCCCCCTTTCAGATGCCACCAAGATTGCTAGATTCAAACAACGGTCAGGCCTTTTATAAGGTTATATAGAACTATGTTGGTTGCGGAATTAAACCAATGATGTGCAGAGTTAGCGGGAATTCTATAAAAATAGCTTGCAGCAGAATCATATCTGCTTCCCTCTTTCACAGATAGTTTCCTAACTAAAACGAATAGGGATATGAAACTTACATCAATGGAAAGAGGAACACTCCTCCTTTTAGATGCCACCACGACTGTTTGATTCGGACAATTTACTGGTCTTCTATGAAGAGATATAGGTAAGCGATTTTGGACGGGATGACGACCTGTAAGGTGCACGCAAATGGAATATTGCACAAAGTAGCAATTAGAACGAGCTGAACTCCTGCCTTCTTTCAGGGATATTTTCCTAACTAAAACGAATATGGATATGAAACTTACATCAATGGAAAGAGGAACACTCCCCCTTTCAGATGCCACCAAGATTGCTAGATTCAAACAACGGTCAGGCCTTTTATAAGGTTATATAGAACTATGTTGGTTGCGGAATTAAACCAATGATGTGCAGAGTTAGCGGGAATTCTAAAAAAAATAGCTTGCAGCAGAATCATATCTGCTTCCCTCTTTCACAGATAGTTTCCTAACTAAAACAAATAGGGATATGAAACTTACATCAGAGGAAAGGGGAACACTCCTCCTTTTAGATGCCACCACGACTGTTTGATTCGGACAATTTACTGGTCTTCTATGACGAGATATAGGTAAGCGATTTTGGAAGGGATGACGACCTTTAAGGTGCACGCATAATGGAATATTGCAAAAAGTAGCAATTAGTACGAGCTGAACTCCTGCCTTCTTTGAGAGATAGTTTCCTAACTAAAACGAATATGGATATGAAACTTACATCAATGGAAAGAGGAACACTCCTCCTTTTAGATGCCACCACGACTGTTTGATTCGGACAATTTACTGGTCTTCTATGACGAGATATAGGTAAGCGAATTTGGACGGGATGACGACCTGTAAGGTGCACGCAAAAGGAATATTGCACAAAGTAGCAATTAGAACGAGCTGAACTCCTGCCTTCTTTCAGGGATATTTTCCTAACTAAAACGAATATGGATATGAAACTTACATCAATGGAAAGAGGAACACTCCTTATTTTAGATGCCACCAAGATTGCTAGATTCAAACAACGTTCAGGTCTTTTATACGGTGATATATGGAACTATGTTGGTTGCGGAATTAAACCAATGATGTGCAGAGTTAGCGGGAATTCTAAAAAAATAGCTTGAAGCAGAATCAGATCTGCTTCCCTCTTTCACAGATAGTTTCCTAACTAAAACGAATAGGGATATGAAACTTACATCAATGGAAAGAGGAACACTCCTCCTTTTAGATGCCACCACGACTGTTTGATTCGGACAATTTACTGGTATTCTATGACGAGATATAGGTAAGCGATTTTGGACGGGATGACGACCTGTAAGGTGCACGCAAATGGAATATTGCACAAAGTAGCAATTAGAACGAGCTGAACTCCTGCCTTCTTTCAGGGATATTTTCCTAACTAAAACGAATATGGATATGAAACTTACATCAATGGAAAGAGGAACACTCCCCCTTTCAGATGCCACCAAGATTGCTAGATTCAAACAACGTTCAGGTCTTTTATAAGGTTATATAGAACTATGTTGGTTGCGGAATTAAACCAACGATGTGCAGAGTTAGCGGGAATTCTAAAAAAATAGCTTGCAGCAGAATCATATCTGCTTCCCTCTTTCACAGATAGTTTCCTAACTAAAACGAATAGGGATATAAAACTTACATCAGAGGAAAGGGAAACACTCCTCCTTTTAGATGCCACCACGACTGTTTGATTCGGACAATTTACTGGTCTTCTATGACGAGATATAGGTAAGCGATTTTGGAAGGGATGACGACCTGTAAGGTGCACGCATAATGGAATATTACAAAAAGTAGCAATTAGTACGAGCTGAACTCCTGCCTTCTTTGAGAGATAGTTTCCTAACTAAAACGAATATGGATATGAAACTTACATCAATGGAAAGAGGAACACTCCCCCTTTCAGATGTGACCAAGATTGCTAGATTCAAACAACGTTCAGGTCTTTTATACGGTGATATATGGAACTATGTTGGTTGCGGAATTAAACCAATGATGTGCAGAGTTAGCGGGAATTCTAAAAAAATAGCTTGAAGCAGAATCAGATCTGCTTCCCTCTTTCACAGATAGTTTCCTAACTAAAACGAATAGGGATATGAAACTTACATCAGTGGAAAGAGGGACACTCCTCCTTTTAGATGCCACCACGACTGTTTGATTCGGACAATTTACTGGTCTTCTATGACGAGATATAGATAAGCGATTTTGGACGGGATGACGACCTGTAAGGTGAACGCAAAAGGAATATTGCACAAAGTAGCAAATAGAACGAGCTGAATTCCGGCCTTCTTTCAGGGATATTTTCCTAACTAAAACGAATATGGATATGAAACTTACATCAATGGAAAGAGGAACACTCCTTATTTCAGATGCCACCACGACTTTTTGATTCGGACAATTTACTGGTCTTCTATGACGAGATATAGGTAAGCGATTTTGGAAGGGATGACGACCTGTAAGGTGCACGCAAATGGAATATTGCACAAAGTAGCAATTAGTACGAGCTGAACTCCTGCCTTCTTTGAGAGATAGTTTCCTAACTAAAACGAATATGGATATGAAACTTACATCAATGGAAAGAGGAGCACTCCTCCTTTTAGATGCCACCACGACTGCTTGATTCGGACAATTTACTGGTCTTCTATGACGAGATATAGGTAAGCGATTTTGGACGGGATGACGACCTGTAAGGTGCACGCAAAAGGAATATTGCACAAAGTAGCAATTAGAACGAGCTGAACTCCTGCCTTCTTTCAGGGATATTTTCCTAACTAAAACGAATATGGATATTAAACTTACATCAATGGAAAGAGGAACACTCCCCCTTTCAGATGCCACAAAGATTGCTAGATTCAAACAACGTTCAGGTCTTTTATACGGTGATATATGGAACTATGTTGGTAGCGGAATTAAACCAATGATGTGCAGAGTTTGCGGGAATTCTAAAAAAATAGCTTGCAGCAGAATCAGATCTGCTTCCCTCTTTCACAGCTAGTTTCCTAACTAAAACGAATAGGGATATGAAACTTACATCAAAAGAAAGAGGAACACTCCTCCTTTTAGATGCCACCACGACTGTTTGATTCGGACAATTTACTGGTCTTCTATGACAAGATATAGGAGAGCAATTTTGGACGGGATGAGGACCTGTAAGGTGCACGCAAATGGAATATTGCACAAAGTAGCAATTAGTACGAGCTGAACTCCTGCCTTCTTTCAAAGATATTTTCCTAACTAAAACGAATATGGATATGAAACTTACATCAATGGAAAGAGGAACACTCCCCCTTTCAGATGCCACCAAGATTGCTAGATTCAAACAACCTTCAGGTCTTTTATAAGGTGATATATGGAACTATGTTGGTTGCGGAATTAAACCAATCATGTGCAGAGTTAGCGGGAATTCTAAAAAAATAGCTTGCAGCAGAATCAGATCTGCTTCCCTCTTTCACAGATAGTTTCCTAACTAAAACGAATAGGGATATGAAACTTACATCAATGGAAAGAGGAACACTCCTCCTTTTAGATGCCACCACGACTGTTTGATTCGGACAATTTACTGGTCTTCTATGACGAGATATAGGTAAGCGATTTTGGAAGGGATGACGACCTGTAAGGTGAACGCAAAAGGAATATTGCACAAAGTAGCAAATAGAACGAGCTGAATTCCGGCCTTCTTTCAGGGATATTTTCCTAACTAAAACGAATATGGATATGAAACTTACATCAATGGAAAGAGGAACACTCCCCCTTTCAGATGCCACCAAAAATATCTGATTGGGACATTTTACTGGTCTTCTAAGACGAGATATATGTAAGCAATTTTGGACGGGAAGACGACCTGTAAGGTGCATACATAAGGCAAGTTGAACTAAGTAACAATTAGTACGAGCCTCACGCCTACTTTCTTTCAAACATATTTTCCTAACTAAAACGAAATTATATATGAAACTTACATCAATGAAAGGAGGAACACTCCCCCTTTCAGATGCCACCAAGATTGCTAGATCCAAACAACGTTCAGGTCTTTTATAAGGTGATATATGGAACTATGTTGGTTGCGGAATTAAACCAATGATGTGCAGAGTTAACGGGAATTCTAAAAAAATAGCTTGCAGCAGAATCAGGTCTGCTTCCCTCTTTCACACATAGTTTCCTAACTAAAACGAATAGGGATATGAAACTTACATCAATGGAAAGAGGAACACTCCTCCTTTTAGATGCCACCACGACTGTTTGATTCGGACAATTTACTGGTCTTCTATGACGAGATATAGATAAGCAATTTTGGACGGGATGACGACCTGTAAGGTGCATACATAAGGCAAATTGAACTAAGTAACAATTAGTACGAGCCTCACGCCTACTTTCTTTCAAACATATTTTCCTAACTAAAACGAAATTATATATGAAACTTACATCAATGAAAGGAGGAACACTCCCCCTTTCAGATGCCACCAAGATTGCTAGATTCAAACAACGTTCAGGTCTTTTATAAGGTGATATATGGAACTATGTTGGTTGCGGAATTAAACCCATGGTGTGCAGAGTTAGCGGGAATTCTAAAAAAATAGCTTGCAGCAGAATCAGATCTGCTTCCCTCTTTCACAGATAGTTTCCTAACTAAAACGAATAGGGATATGAAACTTACATCAATGGAAAGAGGAACACTCCTCCTTTTAGATGCCACCACGACTGTTTGATTCGGACAATTTACTGGTCTTCTATGACGAGATATAGGTAAGCGATTTTGGACGGGATGACGACCTGTAAGGTGAACGCAAAAGGAATATTGCACAAAGTAGCAATTAGAACGAGCTGAACTCCTGCCTTCTTTCAGGGATATTTTCCCAACTAAAACGAATATGGATATGAAACTTACATCAATGGAAAGAGGAACACTCCCCCTTTCAGATTCCACCAAAAATATCTGATTGGGACAATTTACTGGTCTTCTATGACGAGATATATGTAAGCATTTTTGGACGGGAAGACGACCTGTAAGGTGCATACATAAGGCAAATTGAACTAAGTAACAATTAGTACGAGCCTCACGCCTACTTTCTTTCAAACATATTTTCCTAACTAAAACGAAATTATATATGAAACTTACATCAATGAAAGGAGGAACACTCCCCCTTTCAGATGCCACCAAGATTGCTAGATTCAAACAACGTTCAGGTCTTTTATAAGGTGATATATGGAACTATGTTGGTTGCGGAATTAAACCAATGGTGTGCAGAGTTAGCGGGAATTCTAAAAAAATAGCTTGCAGTAGAATCAGATCTGCTTCCCTCTTTCACTGATAGTTTCCTAACTAAAACGAATAGGGATATGAAACTTACATCAATGGAAAGAGGAACACTCCTCCTTTTAGATGCCACCACGACTGTTTGATTCGGACAATTTACTGGTCTTCTATGACGAGATATAGGTAAGCGATTTTGGACGGGATGACGACCTGTAAGGTGCACGCAAAAGGAATATTGCACAGAGTAGCAATTAGTACGAGCTGAACTCCTGCCTTCTTTCAGGGATATTTTCTTCACTAAAACGAATATGGATATGAAACTTACATCAATGGAAAGAGGAACACTCCTCCGTTTAGATGCCACCAAGATTGCTAGATTCAAACAACGTTCAGGTCTTTTATAAGGTGATATATGGAACTATGTTGGTTGCGGAATTAAACCAATGATGTGCAGAGTTAGCGGGAATTCTAAAAAAAATAGCTTGCAGCAGAATCAGATCTGCTTCCCTCTTTCACAGATAGTTTCCTAACTAAACCGAATAGGGATATGAAACTTACATCAATGGAAAGAGGAACACTCCTCCTTTTAGATGCCACCACGACTGTTTGATTCGGACAATTTACTGGTCTTTTATGACGAGATATAGGTAAGCAATTTTGGACGGGATGACGACCTGTAAGGTGAACGCAAATGGAATATTGCACAAAGTAGCAATTAGTACGAGCTGAACTCCTGCCTTCTTTCAGGGATATTTTTCTTACTAAAACGAATATGTATATGAAAATTACATCAATGGAAAGAGGAACACTCCTCCGTTTAGATGCCACCAAGATTGCTAGATTCAAACAACGTTCAGGTCTTTTATAAGGTGATATTTGGAACTATGTTGGTTGCGGAATTAAACCAATGATGTGCAGAGTTAGCGGGAATTCTAAAAAAATAGCTTGCAGCAGAATCAGATCTGCTTCTCTTTTTCACAGATAGTTTCCTAACTAAATTGAATAGGGATATGAAACTTAAATCAATGGAAAGAGGAACACTCCTCCTTTTAGATGCCACCACGACTGTTTGATTCGGACAATTTACTGGTCTTCTATGACAAGATATAGATAAGCAATTTTGGACGGGATGACAACGTGTAAGGTGCATACATAAGGCAAATTGAACTAAGTAACAATTAGTACGAGCCTCACGCCTACTTTCTTTCAAACATATTTTCCTAACTAAAACGAATATGGATATGAAACTTACATCAATGGAAAGAGGAACACTCCCCCTTTCAGATGCCACCAAGATTGCTAGATTCAAACAACCTTCAGGTCTTTTATAAGGTGATATATGGAACTATGTTGGTTGCGGAATTAAACCAATGATGTGCAGAGTTGGCGGGAATTCTAAAAAAATAGCTTGCAGAAGAATCATATCTGCTTCCCTCTTTCACAGATAGTTTCCTAACTTAAACAAATAGGGATGTGAAACTTACATCAATGGAAAGAGGAACACTCCTCCTTTTAGATGCCACCACGACTGTTTGATTCGGACAATTTACTGGTCTTCTATGACGAGATATAGGTAAGCGATTTTGGACGGGATGACGACCTGTAAGGTGAACGCAAAAGGAATATTGCACAAAGTAGCAATTAGAACGAGCTGAACTCCTGCCTTCTTTCAGGGATATTTTCCTTACTAAAACGAATATGGATATGAAACTTACATCAATGGAAAGAGGAACACTCCTCCGTTTAGATGCCACCAAGATTGTTAGATTCAAACAACGTTCAGGTCTTTTATAAGGTGATATATGGAACTATGTTGGTTGCGGAATTAAACCAATGATGTGCAGAGTTAGCGGGAATTCTAAAAAAATAGCTTACAGCAGAATCAGATCTGCTTCCCTTTTTCACAGATAGTTTCCTAACTAAAACGAATAGGGATATGAAACTTACATCAATGGAAAGAGGAACACTCCTCCTTTTAGATGCGACCACGACTGTTTGATTCGGACAATTTACTGGTCTTCTATGACAAGATATAGATAAGCAATTTTGGACGGGATGACGACCTGTAAGGTGCATACATAAGGCAAATTGAACTAAGTAAAAATTAGTACGAGCCTCACGCCTACTTTCTTTCAAACATATTTTCCTAACTAAAACGAATAGGGATATGAAACTTATATCAATGGAAAGAGGAACACTCCTCCTTTTAGATGCCACCACGACTGTTTGATTCGGACAATTTACTGGTCTTCTATGACGAGATATAGGTAAGCGATTTTGGACGGGATGACGACCTGTAAGGTGAACGCAAAAGGAATATTGCACAAAGTAGCAATTAGTACGAGCTGAATTCCTGCCTTCTTTGAGGGATATTTTCCTAACTAAAAGGAATATGGATATGAAACTTACATCAATGGAAAGAGGAACACGCCCCCTTTCAGATGCCACCAAGATTGCTAGATTCAAACAACGTTCACGTCTTTTATAAGGTGATATATGGAACTATGTTGGTTGCGGAATTAAACCAATGGTGTGCAGAGTTAGCGGGAATTCTAAAAAAATAGCTTGCAGCAGAATCAGATCTGCTTCCCTCTTTCACAGATAGTTTCCTAACTAAAACGAATAGGGATATGAAACTTACATCAATGGAAAGAGGAACACTCCTCCTTTTAGATGCCACCACGACTGTTTGATTCGGACAATTTACTGGTCTTCTATGACGAGATATAGGTAAGCAATTTTGGACGGGATGACGACCTGTAAGGTGAACGCAAATGGAATATTGCACAAAGTAGCAATTAGTACGAGCTGAACTCCTGCCTTCTTTCAGGGATATTTTCCTTACTAAAACGAATATGGATATGAAACTTACATCAATGGAAAGAGGAACACTCCTCCGTTTAGATGCCACCAAGATTGTTAGATTCAAACAACGTTCAGGTCTTTTATAAGGTGATATATGGAACTATGTTGGTTGCGGAATTAAACCAATGATGTGCAGAGTTAGCGGGAATTCTAAAAAAATAGCTTGCAGCAGAATCAGATCTGCTTCCCTTTTTCACAGATAGTTTCCTAACTAAAACGAATATGGATATGAAACTTAAATCAATGGAAAGAGGAACACTCCTCCTTTTAGATGCCAACACGACTGTTTGATTCGGACAATTTACTGGTCTTCTATGACAAGATATAGATAAGCAATTTTGAACGGGATGACGACCTGTAAGGTGCATACATAAGGCAAATTGAACTAAGTAAAAATTAGTACGAGCCTCACGCCTACTTTCTTTCAAACATATTTTCCTAACTAAAACGAATAGGGATATGAAACTTACATCAATGGAAAGAGGAACACTCCTCCTTTTAGATGCCACCACGACAGTTTGATTCGGACAATTTACTGGTCTTCTATGACGAGATATAGGTAAGCGATTTTGGACGGGATGACGACCTGTAAGGTGAACGCAAAAGGAATATTGCACAAAGTAGCAATTAGAACGAGCTGAACTCCTGCCTTCTTTCAGGGATATTTTCCTAACTAAAACGAATATGGATATGAAACTTACATCAATGGAAAGAGGAACACTCCCCCTTTCAGATTCCACCAAAAATATCTGATTGGGACAATTTACTGGTCTTCTATGACGAGTTATATGTAAACATTTTTGGACGGGAAGACGACCTGTAAGGTGCATACATAAGGCAAATTGAACTAAGTAACAATTAGTACGAGCCTCACGCCTACTTTCTTTCAAACATATTTTCCTAACTAAAACGAAATTATATATGAAACTTACATCAATGAAAGGGGGAACACTCCCCCTTTCAGATGCCACCAAGATTGTTAGATTCAAACAACGTTCAGGTCTTTTATAAGGTGATATATGGAACTATGTTGGTTGCGGAATTAAACCAATGATGTGCAGAGTTAGCGGGAATTCTAGAAAAATAGCTTGCAGCAGAATCAGATCTGCTTCCCTTTTTCACAGATAGTTTCCTAACTAAAACGAATATGGATATGAAACTTAAATCAATGGAAAGAGGAACACTCCTCCTTTTAGATGCCACCACGACTGTTTGATTCGGACAATTTACTGGTCTTCTATGACAAGATATAGATAAGCAATTTTGGACGGGATGACGACCTGTAAGGTGCATACATAAGGCAAATTGAACTAAGTAAAAATTAGTACGAGCCTCACGCCTACTTTCTTTCAAACATATTTTCCTAACTAAAACGAATAGGGATATGAAACTTACATCAATGGAAAGAGGAACACTCCTCCTTTTAGATGCCACCACGACTGTTTGATTCGGACAATTTACTGGTCTTCTATGACGAGATATAGATAAGCAATTTTGGACGGAAAGACGACCTGTAAGGTGCATACATAAGGCAAGTTGAACTAAGTAACAATTAGTACGAGCCTCACGCCTACTTTCTTTCAAACATATTTTCCTAACTAAAACGAAATTATATATGAAACTTACATCAATGAAAGGAGGAACACTCCCCCTTTCAGATGCCACCAAGATTGCTAGATTCAAATAACGTTCAGGTCTTTTATAAGGTGATATATGGAACTATGTTGGTTGCGGAATTAAACCAATGATGTGCAGAGTTAGCGGGAATTCTAAAAAAAATAGCTTGCAGCAGAATCAGATCTGCTTCCCTCTTTCACAGATAGTTTCCTAACTAAACCGAATAGGGATATGAAACTTACATCAATGGAAAGAGGAACACTCCTCCTTTTAGATGCCACCACGACTGTTTGATTCGGACAATTTACTGGTCTTTTATGACGAGATATAGGTAAGCAATTTTGGACGGGATGACGACCTGTAAGGTGAACGCAAATGGAATATTGCACAAAGTAGCAATTAGTACGAGCTGAACTCCTGCCTTCTTTCAGGGATATTTTTCTTACTAAAACGAATATGTATATGAAAATTACATCAATGGAAAGAGGAACACTCCTAATTTTAGATGCCACCAAGATTGCTAGATTCAAACAACGTTCAGGTCTTTTATAAGGTGATATTTGGAACTATGTTGGTTGCGGAATTAAACCAATGATGTGCAGAGTTAGCGGGAATTCTAAAAAAATAGCTTGCAGCAGAATCAGATCTGCTTCCCTTTTTCACAGATAGTTTCCTAACTAAATTGAATAGGGATATGAAACTTAAATCAATGGAAAGAGGAACACTCCTCCTTTTAGATGCCACCACGACTGTTTGATTCGGACAATTTACTGGTCTTCTATGACAAGATATAGATAAGCAATTTTGGACGGGATGACAACGTGTAAGGTGCATACATAAGGTAAATTGAACTAAGTAACAATTAGTACGAGCCTCACGCCTACTTTCTTTCAAACATATTTTTCTAACTAAAACGAATATGGATATGAAACTTACATCAATGGAAAGAGGAACACTCCCCCTTTCAGATGCCACCAAGATTGCTAGATTCAAACAACGTTCAGGTCTTTTATAAGGTGATATATGGAACTATGTTGGTTGCGGAATTAAACCAATGATGTGCAGAGTTAGCGGGAATTCTAAAAAAATAGCTTGCAGAAGAATCATATCTGCTTCCCTCTTTCACAGATAGTTTCCTAACTAAAACAAATAGGGATATGAAACTTACATCAATGGAAAGAGGAACACTCCTCCTTTTAGATGCCACCACGACTGTTTGATTCGGACAATTTACTGGTCTTCTATGACGAGATATAGGTAAGCGATTTTGGACGGGATGACGACCTGTAAGGTGAACGCAAAAGGAATATTGCACAAAGTAGCAATTAGAACGAGCTGAACTCCTGCCTTCTTTCAGGGATATTTTCCTTACTAAAACGAATATGGATATGAAACTTACATCAATGGAAAGAGGAACACTCCTCCGTTTAGATGCCACCAAGATTGTTAGATTCAAACAACGTTCAGGTCTTTTATAAGGTGATATATGGAACTATGTTGGTTGCGGAATTAAACCAATGATGTGCAGAGTTAGCGGGAATTCTAAAAAAATAGCTTGCAGCAGAATCAGATCTGCTTCCCTTTTTCACAGATAGTTTCCTAACTAAAACGAATAGGGATATGAAACTTACATCAATGGAAAGAGGAACACTCCTCCTTTTAGATGCCAACACGACTGTTTGATTCGGACAATTTACTGGTCTTCTATGACAAGATATAGATAAGCAATTTTGAACGGGATGACGACCTGTAAGGTGCATACATAAGGCAAATTGAACTAAGTAAAAATTAGTACGAGCCTCACGCATACTTTCTTTCAAACATATTTTCCTAACTAAAACGAATAGGGATATGAAACTTACATCAATGGAAAGAGGAACACTCGTCCTTTTAGATGCCACCACGACAGTTTGATTCGGACAATTTACTGGTCTTCTATGACGAGATATAGGTAAGCGATTTTGGACGGGATGACGACCTGTAAGGTGAACGCAAAAGGAATATTGCACAAAGTAGCAATTAGAACGAGCTGAACTCCTGCCTTCTTTCAGGGATATTTTCCTAACTAAAACGAATATGGATATGAAACTTACATCAATGGAAAGAGGAACACTCCCCCTTTCAGATTCCACCAAAAATATCTGATTGGGACAATTTACTGGTCTTCTATGACGAGATATATGTAAACATTTTTGGACGGGAAGACGACCTGTAAGGTGCATACATAAGGCAAGTTGAACTAAGTAACAATTAGTACGAGCCTCACGCCTACTTTCTTTCAAACATATTTTCCTAAATAAAACGAAATTATATATGAAACTTACATCAATGAAAGGAGGAACACTCCCCCTTTCAGATGCCACCAAGATTGCTAGATTCAAACAACGTTCAGGTCTTTTATAAGGTGATATATGGAACTATGTTGGTTGCGGAATTAAACCAATGGTGTGCAGAGTTAGCGGGAATTCTAAAAAAAATAGCTTGCAGCAGAATCAGATCTGCTTCCCTCTTTCACAGATAGTTTCCTAACTAAAACGAATAGGGATATGAAACTTACGTCAATGGAAAGAGGAACACTCCTCCTTTTAGATGCCACCACGACTGTTTGATTCGGACAATTTACTGGTCTTCTATGACGAGATATAGGTAAGCAATTTTGGACGGGATGACGACCTGTAAGGTGAACGCAAATGGAATATTGCACAAAGTAGCAATTAGTACGAGCTGAACTCCTGCCTTCTTTCAGGGATATTTTCCTTTCTAAAACGAATATGGATATGAAACTTACATCAATGGAAAGAGGAACACTTCCCCTTTCGGATTCCACCAAAAATATCTGATTGGGACAATTTACTGGTCTTCTATGACGAGATATATGTAAGCATTTTTGGACGGGAAGACGACCTGTAAGGTGCATACATAAGGCAAATTGAACTAAGTAACAATTAGTACGAGCCTCACGCCCTGCTTTCTTTCAAATATATTTTCCTAACTAAAACGAAATTATATATGAAACTTACATCAATGAAAGGAAGAACACTCCCCCTTTCAGATGCCACCAAGATTGCTAGATTCAAACAACGTTCAGGTCTTTTATAAGGTGATATATGGAACTATGTTGGTTGCGGAATTAAACCAATGGTGTGCAGAGTTAGCGGGAATTCTAAAAAAATAGCTTGCAGCAGAATCAGATCTGCTTCCCTCTTTCACAGATAGTTTCCTAACTAAAACGAATAGGGATATGAAACTTACATCAATGGAAAGAGGAACACTCCTCCTTTTAGATGCCACCACGACTGTTTGATTCGGACAATTTACTGGTCTTCTATGACGAGATATAGGTAAGCAATTTTGGACGGGATGACGACCTGTAAGGTGAACGCAAATGGAATATTGCACAAAGTAGCAATTAGTACGAGCTGAATTCCTGCCTTCTTTCAGGGATATTTTCCTTACTAAAACGAATATGGATATGAAACTTACATCAATGGAAAGAGGAACACTCCTCCGTTTAGATGCCACCAAGATTGTTAGATTCAAACAACGTTCAGGTCTTTTATAAGGTGATATATGGAACTATGTTGGTTGCGGAATTAAACCAATGATGTGCAGAGTTAGCGGGAATTCTAAAAAAATAGCTTGCAGCAGAATCAGATCTGCTTCCCTCTTTCACATATAGTTTCCTAACTAAAACGAATAGGGATATGAAACTTACATCAATGGAAAGAGGAACACTCCTCCTTTTAGATGCCACCACGACTGTTTGATTCGGACAATTTACTGGTCTTCTATGACGAGATATAGGTAAGCGATTTTGGACGGGATGACGACCTGTAAGGTGAACGCAAAAGGAATATTGCACAAAGTAGCAATTAAAACGAGCTGAACTCCTGCCTTCTTTCAGATATATTTTTCTAACTAAAACGAATATGGATATGAAACTTACATTAATGGAAAGAGGAACACTCCCCCTTTCAGATTCCACCAAAAATATCTGATTCGGACAATTTACTGGTCTTCTATGACAAGATATAGATAAGCAATTTTGGACGGGATGACGACCTGTAAGGTGGATACATAAGGCAAATTGAACTAAGTAAAAATTAGTACGAGCCTCACGCCTACTTTCTTTCAAACATATTTTCCTAACTAAAACGAATAGGGATATGAAACTTATATCAATGGAAAGAGGAACACTCCTCCTTTTAGATGCCACCAAGACTGTTTGATTCGGACAATTTACTGGTCTTTTATGACGAGATATAGGTAAGCAATTTTGGACGGGATGACGACCTGTAAGGTGAACGCAAATGGAATATTGCACAAAGTAGCAATTAGTACGAGCTGAACTCCTGCCTTCTTTCAGGGATATTTTCCTTACTAAAACGAATATGGATATGAAAATTACATCAATGGAAAGAGGAACACTCCTCCGCTTAGATGCCACCAAGATTGCTAGATTCAAACAACGTTCAGGTCTTTTATAAGGTGATATATGGAACTATGTTGGTTGCGGAATTAAACCAATGATGTGCAGAGTTAGCGGGAATTCTAAAAAAATAGCTTGCAGCAGAATCAGATCTGCTTCCCTTTTTCAAAGATAGTTTCCTAACTAAAACGAATAGGGATATGAAACTTAAATCAATGGAAAGAGGAACACTCCTCCTTTTAGATGCCACCACGACTGTTTGATTCGGACAATTTACTGGTCTTCTATGACAAGATATAGATAAGCAATTTTGGACAGGATGACGACCTGTAAGGTGCATACATAAGGCAAATTGAACTAAGTAAAAATTAGTACGAGCCTCACGCCTACTTTCTTTCAAACATATTTTCCTAACTAAAATGAATAGGGATATGAAACTTACATCAATGGAAAGAGGAACACTCCTCCTTTTAGATGCCACCACGACTGTTTGATTCGGACAATTTACTGGTCTTCTATGACGAGATATAGATAAGCAATTTTGGACAGGATGACGACGTGTAAGGTGCACGCAAATGAAATATTGCACAGAGTAGCAATTAGTACGAGCTGAACTCCTGCCTTCTTTCAGGGATATTTTCCTTACTAAAACGAATATGGATATGAAACTTACATCAATGGAAAGAGGAACACTCCTCCGTTTAGATGCCACCAAGATTGTTAGATTCAAACAACGTTCAGGTCTTTTATAAGGTGATATATGGAACTATGTTGGTTGCGGAATTAAACCAATGATGTGCAGAGTTAGCGGGAATTCTAAAAAAATAGCTTGCAGCAGAATCAGATCTGCTTCCCTTTTTCACAGATAGTTTCCTAACTAAAACGAATATGGATATGAAACTTAAATCAATGGAAAGAGGAACACTCCTCCTTTTAGATGCCACCACGACTGTTTGATTCGGACAATTTACTGGTCTTCTATGACAAGATATAGATAAGCAATTTTGGACGGGATGACGACCTGTAAGGTGCATACATAAGGCAAATTGAACTAAGTAAAAATTAGTACGAGCCTCACGCCTACTTTCTTTCAAACATATTTTCCTAACTAAAACGAATAGGGATATGAAACTTACATCAATGGAAAGAGGAACACTCCTCCTTTTAGATGCCACCACGACTGTTTGATTCGGACAATTTACTGGTCTTCTATGACGAGATATAGGTAAGCGATTTTGGACGGGATGACGACCTGTAAGGTGTACGCAAATGGAATATTGCACAAAGGAGCAATTAGTACGAGCTGAACTCCTGCCTTCTTTCAGGGATATTTTCCTTACTAAAAAGAATATGGATATGAAAATTACATCAATGGAAAGAGGAACACTCCTCCGTTTAGATGCCACCAAGATTGCTAGATTCAAACAACGTTCAGGTCTTTTATAAGGTGATATATGGAACTATGTTGGTGGTGGAATTAAACCAATGATGTGCAGAGTTAGCGGGAATTCTAAAAAAATAGCTTGCAGCAGAATCAGATCTGCTTCCCTCTTTCACAGATAGTTTCCTAACTAAAACGAATAGGGATATGAAACTTACATCAATGGAAAGAGGAACACTCCTCCTTTTAGATGCCACCACGACTGTTTGATTCGGACAATTTACTGGTCTTCTATGACAAGATATAGATAAGCAATTTTGGACGGGATGACGACCTGTAAGGTGCATACATAAGGCAATTTGAACTAAGTAAAAATTAGTACGAGCCTCACGCCTACTTTCTTTCAAACATATTTTCCTAACTAAAACGAATAGGGATATGAAACTTATATCAATGGAAAGAGGAACACTCTTCCTTTTAGATGGCACCACGACTGTTCGATTCGGACAATTTACTGGTCTTCTATGACGAGATATAGGTAAGCGATTTTGGACGGGATGACGACCTGTAAGGTGCACGCAAATGGAATATTGCACAAAGTAGCAATTAGTACGAGCTGAACTCCTACCTTCTTTTAGGGATATTTTCCTTACTAAAACGAATATGGATATGAAACTTACATCAATGGAAAGAGGAACACTCCTCCTTTTAGATGCCACCACGACTGTTTGATTCGGACAATTTACTGGTCTTCTATGACGAGATATAGGTAAGCGATTTTGGACGGGATGACAGCCTGTAAGGTGAACGCAAAAGGAATATTGCACAAAGTAGCAATTAGAACGAGCTGAACTAATGCCTTCTTTCAGGGATATTTTCCTAACTAAAACGAATATGGATATGAAACTTACATCAATGGAAAGAGGAACACTCCCCCTTTCAGATGCCACCAAAAATATCTGATTGGGACAATTTACTGGTCTTCTATGACGAGATATATGTAAGCAATTTTGGACGGGAAGACGACCTGTAAGGTGCATACATAAGGCAAATTGAACTAAGTAACAATTAGTACGAGCCTCACGCCTACTTTCTTTCAAACATATTTTCCTAACTAAAACGAATATGGATATGAAACTTACATCAATGAAAGGAGGGACACTCCCCCTTTCAGATGCCACCAAGATTGCTAGATTCAAACAACGTTCAGGTCTTTTATACGGTGATATATGGAACTATGTTGGTTGCGGAATTAAACAAATGGTGTGAAGAGTTAGCGGGAATTCTAAAAAAAATAGCTTGCAGCAGAATCAGATCTGCTTCCCTCTTTCACAGATAGTTTCCTAACTAAAACGAATAGGGATATGAAACTTACATCAATGGAAAGAGGAATACTCCTCCTTTTAGATGCCACCACGACTGTTTGATTCGGACAATTTACTGGTCTTCTATGACGAGATATAGGTAAGCAAATTTGGACGGGATGACGACCTGTAAGGTGAACGCAAATGGAATATTGCACAAAGTAGCAATTAGTACGAGCTGAACTCCTGCCTTCTTTCAGGGATATTTTCCTCACTAAAACGAATATGGATATGAAACTTACATCAATGGAAAGAGGAACACTCCTCCGTTTAGATGCCACCAAGATTGCTAGATTCAAACAACGTTCAGGTCTTTTATAAGGTGATATATGGAACTATGTTGGTTGCGGAATTAAACCAATGATGTGCAGAGTTAGCGGGAATTCTAAAAAAATAGCTTGCAGCAGAATCAGATCTGCTTCCCTCTTTCACAGATAGTTTCCTAACTAAAACGAATAGGGATATGAAACTTACATCAATGGAAAGAGGAACACTCCTCCTCTTAGATGCCACCACGACTGTTTGATTCGGACAATTTACTGGTCTTCTATGACGAGATATAGGTAAGCGATTTTGGACGGGATGACGACCTGTAAGGTGAACGCAAAAGGAATATTGCACAAAGTAGCAATTAGAACGAGCTGAACTCCTGCCTTCTTTTAGGGATATTTTCCTAACTAAAACGAATATGGATATGAAACTTACATCAATGGAAAGAGGAACACTCCCCCTTTCAGATGCCACCAAAAATATCTGATTGGGACATTTTACTGGTCTTCTATGACGAGATATATGTAAGCATTTTTGGACGGGAAGACGACCTGTAAGGTGCATACATAAGGCAAATTGAACTAAGTAACAATTAGTACGAGCCTCACGCCTACTTTCTTTCAAACATATTTTCCTAACTAAAACGAAATTATATATGAAACTTACATCAATGAAAGGAGGAACACTCCCCCTTTCAGATGCCACCAACATTGCTAGATTCAAACAACGTTCAGGTCTTTTATAAGGTGATATATGGAACTATGTTGGTTGCGGAATTAAACCAATGGTGTGAAGAGTTAGCGGGAATTCTAAAAAAATAGCTTGCAGCAGAATCAGATCTGCTTCCCTCTTTCACAGATAGTTTCCTAACTGAAACGAATAGGGATATGAAACTTACATCAATGGAAAGAGGAACACTCCTCCTTTTAGATGCCACCACGACTGTTTGATTCGGACAATTTACTGGTCTTCTATGACGAGATATAGGTAAGCAATTTTGGACGGGATGACGACCTGTAAGGTGAACGCAAATGGAATATTGCACAAAGTAGCAATTAGTACGAGCTGAACTCCTGCCTTCTTTCAGAGATATTTTCCTAACTAAAACGAATATGGATATGAAACTTACAACAATGGAAAGAGGAACACTCCTCCGTTTAGATTCCACCAAGATTGCTAGATTCAAACAACGTTCAGGTCTTTTATAAGGTGATATATGGAACTATGTTGGTTGCGGAATTAAACCAATGATGTGCAGAGTTAGCGGGAATTCTAAAAAAATAGCTTGCAGCAGAATCAGATCTGCTTCCCTCTTTCACAGATAGTTTCCTAACTAAAACGAATAGGGATATGAAACTTACATCAATGGAAAGAGGAACACTCCTCCTTTTAGATGCCACCACGACTGTTTGATTCGGACAATATACTGGTCTTTTATGACAAGATATAGATAAGCAATTTTGGACGGGATGACGACCTGTAAGGTGGATACATAAGGCAAATTGAACTAAGTAAAAATTAGTACGAGCCTCACGCCTACTTTCTTTCAAACATATTTTCCTAACTAAAACGAATAGGGATATGAAACTTACATCAATGGAAAGAGGAACACTCCTCCTTTTAGATGCCACCACGACTGTTTGATTCGGACAATTTACTGGTCTTCTATGACGAGATATAGATAAGCAATTTTGGACGGGATGACGACGTGTAAGGTGCACGCAAATGAAATATTGCACAGAGTAGCAATTAGTACGAGCTGAACTCCTGCCTTCTTTCAAAGATATTTTCCTAACTAAAACGAATATGGATATGAAACTTACATCAATGGAAAGAGGAACACTCCCCCTTTCAGATGCCACCAAAAATATCTGATTGGGACATTTTACTGGTCTTCTCTGACGAGATATATGTAAGCATTTTTGGACGGGAAGACGACCTGTAAGGTGCATACATAAGGCAAATTGAACTAAGTAACAATTAGTACGAGCCTCACGCCTACTTTCTTTCAAACATATTCTCCTAACTAAAACGAAATTATATATGAAACTTACATCAATGAAAGGAGGAACACTCCCCCTTTCAGATGCCACCAAGATGGCTAGATTCAAACAACGTTCAGGTCTTTTATAAGGTGATATATGGAACTATGTTGGTTGCGGAATTAAACCAATGGTGTGCAGAGTTAGCGGGAATTCTAAAAAAATAGCTTGCAGCAGAATCAGATCTGCTCCCTCTTTCACAGATAGTTTCCTAACTAAAACGAATAGGGATATGAAACTTACGTCAATGGAAAGAGGAACACTCCTCCTTTTAGATGCCACCACGACTGTTTGATTCGGACAATTTACTGGTCTTCTATGACGAGATATAGGTAAGCAATTTTGGACGGGATGACGACCTGTAAGGTGAACGCAAATGGAATATTGCACAAAGTAGCAATTAGTACGAGCTGAACTCCTGCCTTCTTTCAGGGATATTTTCCTTTCTAAAACGAATATGGATATGAAACTTACATCAATGGAAAGAGGAACACTCCTCCGTTTAGATGCCACCAAGATTGTTAGATAAAAACAATGTTCAGGTCTTTTATAAGGTGATATATGGAACTATGTTGGTTGCGGAATTAAACCAATGATGTGCAGAGTTAGCGGGAATTCTAAAAAAATAGCTTGCAGCAGAATCAGATCTGCTTCCCTCTTTCACAGATAGTTTCCTAACTAAAACGAATAGGGATATGAAACTTACATCAATGGAAAGAGGAACACTCCTCCTTTTAGATGCCACCACGACTGTTTGATTCGGACAATTTACTGGTCTTCTATGACGAGATATAGGTAAGCGATTTTGGACGGGATGACGACGTGTAAGGTGCACGCAAATGAAATATTGCACAAAGTAGCATTTAGTACGAGCTGAACTCCTGCCTTCTTTCAAAGATATTTTCCTAACTAAAACGAATATGGATATGAAACTTACATCAATGGAAAGAGGAACACTCCCCCTTTCAGATGCCACCAAAAATATCTGATTGGGACATTTTACTGGTCTTCTATGACGAGATATATGTAAGCATTTTTGGACGGGAAGACGACCTGTAAGGTGCATACATAAGGCAAATTGAACTAAGTAACAATTAGTACGAGCCTCACGCCTGCTTTCTTTCAAACATATTTTCCTAACTAAAACGAAATTATATATGAAACTTACATCAATGAAAGGAGGAACACTCCCCCTTTCAGATGCCACCAAGATTGCTAGATTCAAACAACGTTCAGGTCTTTTATAAGGTGATATATGGAACTATGTTGGTTGCGGAATTAAACCAATGGTGTGAAGAGTTAGCGGGAATTCTAAAAAAATAGCTTGCAGCAGAATCAGATCTGCTTCCCTCTTTCACAGATAGTTTCCTAACTAAAACGAATATGGATATGAAACTTACATCAATGGAAAGAGGAACACTCCTCCTTTTAGATGCCACCACGACTGTTTGATTCGGACAATTTACTGGTCTTCTATGACGAGATATATGTAAGCATTTTTGGACGGGAAGACGACCTGTAAGGTGCATACATAAGGCAAATTGAACTAAGTAACAATTAGTACGAGCCTCACGACTACTTTCTTTCAAACATATTTTCCTAACTAAAACGAATATGGGTATGAAACTTACATCAATGAAAGGAGGAACACTCCCCCTTTCAGATGCCACCAAGATTGCTAGATTCAAACAACGTTCAGGTCTTTTATACGGTGATATATGGAACTATGTTGGTTGCGGAATTAAACCAATGGTGTGAAGAGTTAGCGGGAATTCTAAAAAAATAGCGTGCAGCAGAATCAGATCTGCTTCCCTCTTTCACAGATAGTTTCCTAACTAAAACGAATAGGGATATGAAACTTACATCAATGGAAAGAGGAACACTCCTCCTTTTAGATGCCACCACGACTGTTTGATTCGGACAATTTACTGGTCTTCTATGACGAGATATAGGTAAGCAAATTTGGACGGGATGACGACCTGTAAGGTGAACGCAAATGGAATATTGCACAAAGTAGCAATTAGTACGAGCCTCACGCCTACTTTCTTTCAAACATATTTTCCTAACTAAAACGAATATGGATATGAAACTTACATCAATGAAAGGAGGAACACTCCCCCTTTCAGATGCCACCAAGATTGCTAGATTCAAACAACGTTCAGGTCTTTTATAAGGTGATATATGGAACTATGTTGGTTGCGGAATTAAACCAATGATGTGCAGAGTTAGCGGGAATTCTAAAAAAATAGCTTGCAGCAGAATCAGATCTGCTTCCCTCTTTCACAGATAGTTTCCTAACTAAAACGAATAGGGATATGAAACTTAAATCAATGGAAAGAGGAACACTCCTCCTTTTAGATGCCACCACGACTGTTTGATTCGGACAATTTACTGGTCTTCTATGACGAGATATAGGTAAGCAATTTTGGACGGGATGACGACCTGTAAGGTGAACGCAAATGGAATATTGCACAAAGTAGCAATTAGTACGAGCTGAACTCCTGCCTTCTTTCAGGGATATTTTCCTTACTAAAACGAATATGGATATGAAACTTACATCAATGGAAAGAGGAACACTCCTCCGTTTAGATGCCACCAAGATTGTTAGATTCAAACAACGTTCAGGTCTTTTATAAGGTGATATATGGAACTATGTTGGTTGCGGAATTAAACCAATGATGTGCAGAGTTAGCGGGAATTCTAAAAAAATAGCTTGCAGCAGAATCAGATCTGCTTCCCTTTTTCACAGATAGTTTCCTAACTAAAACGAATATGGATATGAAACTTACATCAATGGAAAGAGGAACACTCCTCCTTTTAGATGCCACCACGACTGTTTGATTCGGACAATTTACTGGTCTTCTATGACGAGATATATGTAAGCAATTTTGGACGGGAAGACGACCTGTAAGGTGCATACATAAGGCAAATTGAACTAAGTAACAATTAGTACGAGCCTCACGCCTACTTTCTTTCAAACATATTTTCCTAACTAAAACGAATATGGATATGAAACTTACATCAATGAAAGGAGGGACACTCCCCCTTTCAGATGCCACCAAGATTGCTAGATTCAAACAACGTTCAGGTCTTTTATACGGTGATATATGGAACTATGTTGGTTGCGGAATTAAACAAATGGTGTGAAGAGTTAGCGGGAATTCTAAAAAAAATAGCTTGCAGCAGAATCAGATCTGCTTCCCTCTTTCACAGATAGTTTCCTAACTAAAACGAATAGGGATATGAAACTTACATCAATGGAAAGAGGAATACTCCTCCTTTTAGATGCCACCACGACTGTTTGATTCGGACAATTTACTGGTCTTCTATGACGAGATATAGGTAAGCAAATTTGGACGGGATGACGACCTGTAAGGTGAACGCAAATGGAATATTGCACAAAGTAGCAATTAGTACGAGCTGAACTCCTGCCTTCTTTCAGGGATATTTTCCTCACTAAAACGAATATGGATATGAAACTTACATCAATGGAAAGAGGAACACTCCTCCGTTTAGATGCCACCAAGATTGCTAGATTCAAACAACGTTCAGGTCTTTTATAAGGTGATATATGGAACTATGTTGGTTGCGGAATTAAACCAATGATGTGCAGAGTTAGCGGGAATTCTAAAAAAATAGCTTGCAGCAGAATCAGATCTGCTTCCCTCTTTCACAGATAGTTTCCTAACTAAAACGAATAGGGATATGAAACTTACATCAATGGAAAGAGGAACACTCCTCCTTTTAGATGCCACCACGACTGTTTGATTCGGACAATTTACTGGTCTTCTATGACGAGATATAGGTAAGCGATTTTGGACGGGATGACGACCTGTAAGGTGAACGCAAAAGGAATATTGCACAAAGTAGCAATTAGAACGAGCTGAACTCCTGCCTTCTTTTAGGGATATTTTCCTAACTAAAACGAATATGGATATGAAACTTACATCAATGGAAAGAGGAACACTCCCCCTTTCAGATGCCACCAAAAATATCTGATTGGGACATTTTACTGGTCTTCTATGACGAGATATATGTAAGCATTTTTGGACGGGAAGACGACCTGTAAGGTGCATACATAAGGCAAATTGAACTAAGTAACAATTAGTACGAGCCTCACGCCTACTTTCTTTCAAACATATTTTCCTAACTAAAACGAAATTATATATGAAACTTACATCAATGAAAGGAGGAACACTCCCCCTTTCAGATGCCACCAACATTGCTAGATTCAAACAACGTTCAGGTCTTTTATAAGGTGATATATGGAACTATGTTGGTTGCGGAATTAAACCAATGGTGTGAAGAGTTAGCGGGAATTCTAAAAAAATAGCTTGCAGCAGAATCAGATCTGCTTCCCTCTTTCACAGATAGTTTCCTAACTGAAACGAATAGGGATATGAAACTTACATCAATGGAAAGAGGAACACTCCTCCTTTTAGATGCCACCACGACTGTTTGATTCGGACAATTTACTGGTCTTCTATGACGAGATATAGGTAAGCAATTTTGGACGGGATGACGACCTGTAAGGTGAACGCAAATGGAATATTGCACAAAGTAGCAATTAGTACGAGCTGAACTCCTGCCTTCTTTCAGGGATATTTTCCTCACTAAAACGAATATGGATATGAAACTTACAACAATGGAAAGAGGAACACTCCTCCGTTTAGATTCCACCAAGATTGCTAGATTCAAACAACGTTCAGGTCTTTTATAAGGTGATATATGGAACTATGTTGGTTGCGGAATTAAACCAATGATGTGCAGAGTTAGCGGGAATTCTAAAAAAAATAGCTTGCAGCAGAATCAGATCTGCTTCCCTCTTTCACAGATAGTTTCCTAACTAAAACGAATAGGGATATGAAACTTACATCAATGGAAAGAGGAACACTCCTCCTTTTAGATGCCACCACGACTGTTTGATTCGGACAATATACTGGTCTTTTATGACAAGATATAGATAAGCAATTTTGGACGGGATGACGACCTGTAAGGTGGATACATAAGGCAAATTGAACTAAGTAAAAATTAGTACGAGCCTCACGCCTACTTTCTTTCAAACATATTTTCCTAACTAAAACGAATAGGGATATGAAACTTACATCAATGGAAAGAGGAACACTCCTCCTTTTAGATGCCACCACGACTGTTTGATTCGGACAATTTACTGGTCTTCTATGACGAGATATAGATAAGCAATTTTGGACGGGATGACGACGTGTAAGGTGCACGCAAATGAAATATTGCACAGAGTAGCAATTAGTACGAGCTGAACTCCTGCCTTCTTTCAAAGATATTTTCCTAACTAAAACGAATATGGATATGAAACTTACATCAATGGAAAGAGGAACACTCCCCCTTTCAGATGCCACCAAAAATATCTGATTGGGACATTTTACTGGTCTTCTCTGACGAGATATATGTAAGCATTTTTGGACGGGAAGACGACCTGTAAGGTGCATACATAAGGCAAATTGAACTAAGTAACAATTAGTACGAGCCTCACGCCTACTTTCTTTCAAACATATTCTCCTAACTAAAACGAAATTATATATGAAACTTACATCAATGAAAGGAGGAACACTCCCCCTTTCAGATGCCACCAAGATTGCTAGATTCAAACAACGTTCAGGTCTTTTATAAGGTGATATATGGAACTATGTTGGTTGCGGAATTAAACCAATGGTGTGCAGAGTTAGCGGGAATTCTAAAAAAATAGCTTGCAGCAGAATCAGATCTGCTCCCTCTTTCACAGATAGTTTCCTAACTAAAACGAATAGGGATATGAAACTTACGTCAATGGAAAGAGGAACACTCCTCCTTTTAGATGCCACCACGACTGTTTGATTCGGACAATTTACTGGTCTTCTATGACGAGATATAGGTAAGCAATTTTGGACGGGATGACGACCTGTAAGGTGAACGCAAATGGAATATTGCACAAAGTAGCAATTAGTACGAGCTGAACTCCTGCCTTCTTTCAGGGATATTTTCCTTTCTAAAACGAATATGGATATGAAACTTACATCAATGGAAAGAGGAACACTCCTCCGTTTAGATGCCACCAAGATTGTTAGATAAAAACAATGTTCAGGTCTTTTATAAGGTGATATATGGAACTATGTTGGTTGCGGAATTAAACCAATGATGTGCAGAGTTAGCGGGAATTCTAAAAAAATAGCTTGCAGCAGAATCAGATCTGCTTCCCTCTTTCACAGATAGTTTCCTAACTAAAAAGAATAGGGATATGAAACTTACATCAATGGAAAGAGGAACACTCCTCCTTTTAGATGCCACCACGACTGTTTGATTCGGACAATTTACTGGTCTTCTATGACGAGATATATGTAAGCATTTTTGGACGGGAAGACGACCTGTAAGGTGCATACATAAGGCAAATTGAACTAAGTAACAATTAGTACGAGCCTCACGCCTGCTTTCTTTCAAACATATTTTCCTAACTAAAACGAAATTATATATGAAACTTACATCAATGAAAGGAGGAACACTCCCCCTTTCAGATGCCACCAAGATTGCTAGATTCAAACAACGTTCAGGTCTTTTATAAGGTGATATATGGAACTATGTTGGTTGCGGAATTAAACCAATGGTGTGAAGAGTTAGCGGGAATTCTAAAAAAATAGCTTGCAGCAGAATCAGATCTGCTTCCCTCTTTCACAGATAGTTTCCTAACTAAAACGAATATGGATATGAAACTTACATCAATGGAAAGAGGAACACTCCTCCTTTTAGATGCCACCACGACTGTTTGATTCGGACAATTTACTGGTCTTCTATGACGAGATATATGTAAGCATTTTTGGACGGGAAGACGACCTGTAAGGTGCATACATAAGGCAAATTGAACTAAGTAACAATTAGTACGAGCCTCACGACTAGCTTTCTTTCAACCATATTTTCCTAACTAAAACGAATATGGGTATGAAACTTACATCAATGAAAGGAGGAACACTCCCCCTTTCAGATGCCACCAAGATTGCTAGATTCAAACAACGTTCAGGTCTTTTATACGGTGATATATGGAACTATGTTGGTTGCGGAATTAAACCAATGGTGTGAAGAGTTAGCGGGAATTCTAAAAAAATAGCGTGCAGCAGAATCAGATCTGCTTCCCTCTTTCACAGATAGTTTCCTAACTAAAACGAATAGGGATATGAAACTTACATCAATGGAAAGAGGAACACTCCTCCTTTTAGATGCCACCACGACTGTTTGATTCGGACAATTTACTGGTCTTCTATGACGAGATATAGGTAAGCAAATTTGGACGGGATGACGACCTGTAAGGTGAACGCAAATGGAATATTGCACAAAGTAGCAATTAGTACGAGCATCACGCCTACTTTCTTTCAAACATATTTTTCCTAACTAAAACGAATATGGATATGAAACTGTACAATCAATGAAAGGAGGAACACTCCCCTTTCAGATGCCACCAAGATTGCTAGATTCAAACAACGTTCAGTCTTTTATAAGGTGATATATGGAACTATGTTGGTTGCGGAATTAAACCAATGATGTGCAGAGTTAGCGGGAATTCTAAAAAAATAGCTTGCAGCAGAATCAGATCTGCTTCCCTCTTCACAGATAGTTTCCTAACTTAAAACGAATAGGGATATGAAACTTAAATCAATGGGAAGAGGAACACTCCTCCTTTTAGATGCCACCACGACTGTTTGATTCGGACAATTTACTGGTCTTCTATGACGAGATATAGGTAAGCAATTTTGGACGGGATGACGACCTGTAAGGTGAACGCAAATGGAATATTGCACAAAGTAGCAATTAGTACGAGCTGAACTCCTGCCTTCTTTCAGGGATATTTTCCTTACTAAAACGAATATGGATATGAAACTTACATCAATGGAAAGAGGAACACTCCTCCGTTTAGATGCCACCAAGATTGTTAGATTCAAACAACGTTCAGGTCTTTTATAAGGTGATATATGGAACTATGTTGGTTGCGGAATTAAACCAATGATGTGCAGAGTTAGCGGGAATTCTAAAAAAATAGCTTGCAGCAGAATCAGATCTGCTTCCCTTTTTCACAGATAGTTTCCTAACTAAAACGAATATGGATATGAAACTTAAATCAATGGAAAGAGGAACACTCCTCCTTTTAGATGCCACCACGACTGTTTGATTCGGACAATTTACTGGTCTTCTATGACAAGATATAGATAAGCAATTTTGGACGGGATGACGACCTGTAAGGTGCATACATAAGGCAAATTGAACTAAGTAAAAATTAGTACGAGCCTCACGCCTACTTTCTTTCAAAACATATTTTCCTAACTAAAACGAATAGGGATATGAAACTTATATCAATGGAAAGAGGAACACTCCTCCTTTTAGATGCCACCACCCTTTAAGATGCCACCACGACTGTTTGATTCGGACAATTTACTGGTCTTCTATGACGAGATATAGGTAAGCGATTTTGGACGGGATGACGACCTGTAAGGTGCACGCAAATGGAATATTGCACAAAGTAGCAATTAGTACGAGCTGAACTCCTGCCTTCTTTCAGGGATATTTTCCTTACTAAAACGAATATGGATATGAAACTTACATCAATGGAAAGAGGAACACTCCTCCTTTTAGATGCCACCACGACTGTTTGATTCGGACCATTTACTGGTCTTCTATGACGAGATATAGGTAAGCGATTTTGGACGGGATGACAACCTGTAAGGTGCACGCAAATGGAATATTGCACAAAGTAGCAATTAGTACGAGCTGAACTCCTGCCTTCTTTCAGGGATATTTTCCTAACTAAAACGAATATGGATATGAAACTTACATCAATGGAAAGAGGAACACTCCCCCTTTCAGATGCTACAAAAATATCTGATTGGGACAATTTACTGGTCTTCTATGACGAGATATATGTAAGCAATTTTGGACGGGAAGACGACCTGTAAGGTGCATACATAAGGCAAATTGAACTAAGTAACAATTAGTACGAGCCTCACGCCTACTTTCTTTCAAACATATTTTCCTAACTAAAACGAATATGGATATGAAACTTACATCAATGAAAGGAGGAACACTCCCCCTTTCAGATGCCACCAAGATTGCTAGATTCAAACAACGTTCAGGTCTTTTATACGGTGATATATGGAACTATGTTGGTTGCGGAATTAAACCAATGGTGTGAAGAGTTAGCGGGAATTCTAAAAAAATAGCTTGCAGCAGAATCAGATCTGCTTCCCTCTTTCACAGATAGTTTCCTAACTAAAACGAATAGGGATATGAAACTTACATCAATGGAAAGAGGAACACTCCTCCATTTAGATGCCACCACGACTGTTTGATTCGGACAATTTACTGGTCTTCTATGACGAGATATAGGTAAGCAATTTTGGACGGGATGACGACCTGTAAGGTGAACGCAAATGGAATATTGCACAAAGTAGCAATTAGTACGAGCCTCACGCCTACTTTCTTTCAAACATATTTTCCTAACTAAAACGAATATGGATATGAAACTTACATCAATGGAAAGCGGAACACTCCTCCGTTTAGATGCCACCAAGATTGCTAGATTCAAACAACGTTCAGGTCTTTTATAAGGTGATATATGGAACTAAGTTGGTGGCGGAATTAAACCAATGGTGTGCAGAGTTAGCGGGAATTCTAAAAAAATAGCTTGCAGCAGAATCAGATCTGCTTCCCTCTTTCACAGATAGTTTCCTAACTAAAACGAATAGGGATATGAAACTTACATCAATGGAAAGAGGAACACTCCTCCTTTTAGATGCCACCACGACTGTTTGATTCGGACAATTTACTGGTCTTCTATGACGAGATATAGGTAAGCAATTTTGGACGGAATGACGACCTGTAAGGTGAACGCAAATGGAATATTGCACAAAGTAGCAATTAGTACGAGCTGAACTCCTGCCTTCTTTCAGGGATATTTTCCTTACTAAAACGAATATGGATATGAAAATTACATCAATGGAAAGAGGAACACTCCTCCGTTTAGATGCCACCAAGATTGTTAGATTCAAACAACGTTCAGGTCTTTTATAAGGTGATATATGGAACTATGTTGGTTGCGGAATTAAACCAATGATGTGCAGAGTTAGCGGGAATTCTAAAAAAATAGCTTGCAGCAGAATCAGATCTGCTTCCCTTTTTCACAGATAGTTTCCTAACTAAAACGAATATGGATATGAAACTTAAATCAATGGAAAGAGGAACACTCCTCCTTTTAGATGCCACCACGACTGTTTGATTCGGACAATTTACTGGTCTTCTATGACAAGATATAGGTAAGCGATTTTGGACGGGATGACGACCTGTAAGGTGCATACATAAGGCAAATTGAACTAAGTAAAAATTAGTACGAGCCTCACGCCTACTTTCTTTCAAACATATTTTCCTAACTAAAACGAATAGGGATATGAAACTTATATCAATGGAAAGAGGAACACTCCTCCTTTTAGATGCCACCACGACTGTTTGATTCGGACAATTTACTGGTCTTCTATGACGAGATATAGGTAAGCGATTTTGGACGGGATGACGACCTGTAAGGTGCACGCAAATGGAATATTGCACAAAGTAGCAATTAGTACGAGCTGAACTCCTGCCTTCTTTCAGGGATATTTTCCTTACTAAAACGAATATGGATATGAAACTTACATCAATGGAAAGAGGAACACTCCTCCTTTTAGATGCCACCACGACTGTTTGATTCGGACCATTTACTGGTCTTCTATGACGAGATATAGGTAAGCGATTTTGGACGGGATGACAACCTGTAAGGTGCACGCAAATGGAATATTGCACAAAGTAGCAATTAGTACGAGCTGAACTCCTGCCTTCTTTCAGGGATATTTTCCTAACTAAAACGAATATGGATATGAAACTTACATCAATGGAAAGAGGAACACTCCCCCTTTCAGATGCCACCAAAAATATCTGATTGGGACAATTTACTGGTCTTCTATGACGAGATATATGTAAGCAATTTTGGACGGGAAGACGACCTGTAAGGTGCATACATAAGGCAAATTGAACTAAGTAACAATTAGTACGAGCCTCACGCCTACTTTCTTTCAAACATATTTTCCTAACTAAAACGAATATGGATATGAAACTTACATCAATGAAAGGAGGAACACTCCCCCTTTCAGATGCCACCAAGATTGCTAGATTCAAACAACGTTCAGGTCTTTTATACGGTGATATATGGAACTATGTTGGTTGCGGAATTAAACCAATGGTGTGAAGAGTTAGCGGGAAATTCTAAAAAAATAGCTTGCAGCAGAATCAGATCTGCTTCCCTCTTTCACAGATAGTTTCCTAACTAAAACGAATAGGGATATGAAACTTACATCAATGGAAAGAGGAACACTCCTCCTTTTAGATGCCACCACGACTGTTTGATTCGGACAATTTACTGGTCTTCTATGACGAGATATAGGTAAGCAATTTTGGACGGGATGACGACCTGTAAGGTGAACGCAAATGGAATATTGCACAAAGTAGCAATTAGTACGAGCCTCACGCCTACTTTCTTTCAAACATATTTTCCTAACTAAAACGAATATGGATATGAAACTTACATCAATGGAAAGCGGAACACTCCTCCGTTTAGATGCCACCAAGATTGCTAGATTCAAACAACGTTCAGGTCTTTTATAAGGTGATATATGGAACTATGTTGGTGGCGGAATTAAACCAATGGTGTGCAGAGTTAGCGGGAATTCTAAAAAAATAGCTTGCAGCAGAATCAGATCTGCTTCCCTCTTTCACAGATAGTTTCCTAACTAAAACGAATAGGGATATGAAACTTACATCAATGGAAAGAGGAACACTCCTCCTTTTAGATGCCACCACGACTGTTTGATTCGGACAATTTACTGGTCTTCTATGACGAGATATAGGTAAGCAATTTTGGACGGAATGACGACCTGTAAGGTGAACGCAAATGGAATATTGCACAAAGTAGCAATTAGTACGAGCTGAACTCCTGCCTTCTTTCAGGGATATTTTCCTTACTAAAACGAATATGGATATGAAAATTACATCAATGGAAAGAGGAACACTCTTCCGTTTAGATGCCACCAAGATTGTTAGATTCAAACAACGTTCAGGTCTTTTATAAGGTGATATATGGAACTATGTTGGTTGCGGAATTAAACCAATGATGTGCAGAGTTAGCGGGAATTCTAAAAAAATAGCTTGCAGCAGAATCAGATCTGCTTCCCTTTTTCACAGATAGTTTCCTAACTAAAACGAATATGGATATGAAACTTAAATCAATGGAAAGAGGAACACTCCTCCTTTTAGATGCCACCACGACTGTTTGATTCGGACAATTTACTGGTCTTCTATGACAAGATATAGATAAGCAATTTTGGACGGGATGACGACCTGTAAGGTGCATACATAAGGCAAATTGAACTAAGTAAAAATTAGTACGAGCCTCACGCCTACTTTCTTTCAAACATATTTTCCTAACTAAAACGAATAGGGATATGAAACTTATATCAATGGAAAGAGGAACACTCCTCCTTTTAGATGCCACCACGACTGTTTGATTCGGACAATTTACTGGTCTTCTATGACGAGATATAGGTAAGCGATTTTGGACGGGATGACGACCTGTAAGGTGCACGCAAATGGAATATTGCACAAAGTAGCAATTAGTACGAGCTGAACTCCTGCCTTCTTTCAGGGATATTTTCCTTCCTAAAACGAATATGGATATGAAACTTACATCAATGGAAAGAGGAACACTCCTCCTTTTAGATGCCACCACGACTGTTTGATTCGGACCATTTACTGGTCTTCTATGACGAGATATAGGTAAGCGATTTTGGACGGGATGACAACCTGTAAGGTGCACGCAAATGGAATATTGCACAAAGTAGCAATTAGTACGAGCTGAACTCCTGCCTTCTTTCAGGGATATTTTCCTAACTAAAACGAATATGGATATGAAACTTACATCAATGGAAAGAGGAACACTCCCCCCATTCAGATGCCACCAAAAATATCTGATTGGGACAATTTACTGGTCTTCTATGACGAGATATATGTAAGCAATTTTGGACGGGAAGACGACCTGTAAGGTGCATACATAAGGCAAATTGAACTAAGTAACAATTAGTACGAGCCTCACGCCTACTTTCTTTCAAACATATTTTCCTAACTAAAACGAATATGGATATGAAACTTACATCAATGAAAGGAGGAACACTCCCCCTTTCAGATGCCACCAAGATTGCTAGATTCAAACAACGTTCAGGTCTTTTATACGGTGATATATGGAACTATGTTGGTTGCGGAATTAAACCAATGGTGTGAAGAGTTAGCGGGAATTCTAAAAAAATAGCTTGCAGCAGAATCAGATCTGCTTCCCTCTTTCACAGATAGTTTCCTAACTAAAACGAATAGGGATATGAAACTTACATCAATGGAAAGAGGAACACTCCTCCTTTTAGATGCCACCACGACTGTTTGATTCGGACAATTTACTGGTCTTCTATGACGAGATATAGGTAAGCAATTTTGGACGGGATGACGACCTGTAAGGTGAACGCAAATGGAATATTGCACAAAGTAGCAATTAGTACGAGCCTCACGCCTACTTTCTTTCAAACATATTTTCCTAACTAAAACGAATATGGATATGAAACTTACATCAATGGAAAGCGGAACACTCCTCCGTTTAGATGCCACCAAGATTGCTAGATTCAAACAACGTTCAGGTCTTTTTATAAGGTGATATATGGAACTATGTTGGTGGCGGAATTAAACCAATGGTGTGCAGAGTTAGCGGGAATTCTAAAAAAATAGCTTGCAGCAGAATCAGATCTGCTTCCCTCTTTCACAGATAGTTTCCTAACTAAAACGAATAGGGATATGAAACTTACATCAATGGAAAGAGGAACACTCCTCCTTTTAGATGCCACCACGACTGTTTGATTCGGACAATTTACTGGTCTTCTATGACGAGATATAGGTAAGCAATTTTGGACGGAATGACGACCTGTAAGGTGAACGCAAATGGAATATTGCACAAAGTAGCAATTAGTACGAGCTGAACTCCTGCCTTCTTTCAGGGATATTTTCCTTACTAAAACGAATATGGATATGAAAATTACATCAATGGAAAGAGGAACACTCCTCCGTTTAGATGCCACCAAGATTGTTAGATTCAAACAACGTTCAGGTCTTTTATAAGGTGATATATGGAACTATGTTGGTTGCGGAATTAAACCAATGATGTGCAGAGTTAGCGGGAATTCTAAAAAAATAGCTTGCAGCAGAATCAGATCTGCTTCCCTTTTTCACAGATAGTTTCCTAACTAAAACGAATATGGATATGAAACTTAAATCAATGGAAAGAGGAACACTCCTCCTTTTAGATGCCACCACGACTGTTTGATTCGGACAATTTACTGGTCTTCTATGACAAGATATAGATAAGCAATTTTGGACGGGATGACGACCTGTAAGGTGCATACATAAGGCAAATTGAACTAAGTAAAAATTAGTACGAGCCTGACGCCTATTTTCTTTCAAACATATTTTCCTAACTAAAACGAATAGGGATATGAAACTTACATCAATGGAAAGAGGAACACTCCTCCTTTTAGATGCCACCACGACTGTTTGATTCGGACAATTTACTGGTCTTCTATGACGAGATATAGGTAAGCGATTTTGGACGGGATGACGACCTGTAAGGTGGACGCAAATGGAATATTGCACAAAGTAGCAATTAGTACGAGCTGAACTCCTGCCTTCTTTCAGGGATATTTTCCTTACTAAAACGAATATGGATATGAAAATTACATCAATGGAAAGAGGAACACTCCTCCGTTTAGATGCCACCAAGATTGTTAGATTCAAACAACGTTCAGGTCTTTTATAAGGTGATATATGGAACTATGTTGGTTGCGGAATTAAACCAATGATGTGCAGAGTTAGCGGGAATTCTAAAAAAATGGCTTGCAGCAGAATCAGATCTGCTTCCCTCTTTCACAGATAGTTTCCTAACTAAAACGAATAGGGATATGAAACTTACATCAATGGAAAGAGGAACACTCCTCCTTTTAGATGCCACCACGACTGTTTGATTCGGACAATTTACTGGTCTTCTATGACAAGATATAGATAAGCAATTTTGGACGGGATGACGACCTGTAAGGTGCATACATAAGGCAAATTGAACTAAGTAAAAATTAGTACGAGCCTCACGCCTACTTTCTTTCAAACATATTTTCCTAACTAAAACGAATAGGGATATGAAACTTATATCAATGGAAAGAGGAACACTCCTCCTTTTAGATGCCACCACGACTGTTTGATTCGGACAATTTACTGGTCTTCTATGACGAGATATAGGTAAGCGATTTTGGACGGGATGACGACCTGTAAGGTGCACGCAAATGGAATATTGCACAAAGTAGCAATTAGTACGAGCTGAACTCCTGCCTTCTTTCAGGGATATTTTCCTTACTAAAACGAATATGGATATGAAAATTACATCAATGGAAAGAGGAACACTCCTCCTTTTAGATGCCACCACGACTGTTTGATTCGGACCATTTACTGGTCTTCTATGACGAGATATAGGTAAGCGATTTTGGACGGGATGACAACCTGTAAGGTGCACGCAAATGGAATATTGCACAAAGTAGCAATTAGTACGAGCTGAACTCCTGCCTTCTTTCAGGGATATTTTCCTAACTAAAACGAATATGGATATGAAACTTACATCAATGGAAAGAGGAACACTCCCCCTTTCAGATGCCACCAAAAATATCTGATTGGGACAATTTACTGGTCTTCTATGACGAGATATATGTAAGCAATTTTGGACGGGAAGACGACCTGTAAGGTGCATACATAAGGCAAATTGAACTAAGTAACAATTAGTACGAGCCTCACGCCTACTTTCTTTCAAACATATTTTCCTAACTAAAACGAATATGGATATGAAACTTACATCAATGAAAGGAGGAACACTCCCCCTTTCAGATGCCACCAAGATTGCTAGATTCAAACAACGTTCAGGTCTTTTATACGGTGATATATGGAACTATGTTGGTTGCGGAATTAAACCAATGGTGTGAAGAGTTAGCGGGAATTCTAAAAAAATAGCTTGCAGCAGAATCAGATCTGCTTCCCTCTTTCACAGATAGTTTCCTAACTAAAACGAATAGGGATATGAAACTTACATCAATGGAAAGAGGAACACTCCTCCTTTTAGATGCCACCACGACTGTTTGATTCGGACAATTTACTGGTCTTCTATGACGAGATATAGGTAAGCAATTTTGGACGGGATGACGACCTGTAAGGTGAACGCAAATGGAATATTGCACAAAGTAGCAATTAGTACGAGCCTCACGCCTACTTTCTTTCAAACATATTTTCCTAACTAAAACGAATATGGATATGAAACTTACATCAATGGAAAGTGGAACACTCCTCCGTTTAGATGCCACCAAGATTGCTAGATTCAAACAACGTTCAGGTCTTTTATAAGGTGATATATGGAACTATGTTGGTGGCGGAATTAAACCAATGATGTGCAGAGTTAGCGGGAATTCTAAAAAAATAGCTTGCAGCAGAATCAGATCTGCTTCCCTCTTTCACAGATAGTTTCCTAACTAAAACGAATAGGGATATGAAACTTACATCAATGGAAAGAGGAACACTCCTCCTTTTAGATGCCACCACGACTGTTTGATTCGGACCATTTACTGGTCTTCTATGACGAGATATAGGTAAGCGATTTTGGACGGGATGACAACCTGTAAGGTGCACGCAAATGGAATATTGCACAAAGTAGCAATTAGTACGAGCCTCACGCCTACTTTCTTTCAAACATATTTTCCTAACTAAAACGAATATGGATATGAAACTTACATCAATGGAAAGTGGAACACTCCTCCGTTTAGATGCCACCAAGATTGCTAGATTCAAACAACGTTCAGGTCTTTTATAAGGTGATATATGGAACTATGTTGGTGGCGGAATTAAACCAATGATGTGCAGAGTTAGCGGGAATTCTAAAAAAATAGCTTGCAGCAGAATCAGATCTGCTTCCCTCTTTCACAGATAGTTTCCTAACTAAAACGAATAGGGATATGAAACTTACATCAATGGAAAGAGGAACACTCCTCCTTTTAGATGCCACCACGACTGTTTGATTCGGACAATTTACTGGTCTTCTATGACGAGATATAGGTAAGCAATTTTGGACGGGATGACGACCTGTAAGGTGAACGCAAATGGAATATTGCACAAAGTAGCAATTAGTACGAGCTGAACTCCTGCCTTCTTTCAGGGATATTTTCCTCACTAAAACGAATATGGATATGAAACTTACATCAATGGAAAGTGGAACACTCCTCCGTTTAGATGCCACCAAGATTGCTAGATTCAAACAACGTTCAGGTCTTTTATAAGGTGATATATGGAACTATGTTGGTTGCGGAATTAAACCAATGATGTGCAGAGTTAGCGGGAATTCTAAAAAAATAGCTTGCAGCAGAATCAGATCTGCTTCCCTCTTTCACAGATAGTTTCCTAACTAAAACGAATAGGGATATGAAACTTACATCAATGGAAAGAGGAACACTCCTCCTTTTAGATGCCACCACGACTGTTTGATTCGGACAATTTACTGGTCTTCTATGACGAGATATAGGTAAGCGATTTTGGACGGGATGACGACCTGTAAGGTGAACGCAAAAGGAATATTGCACAAAGTAGCAATTAGAACGAGCTGAACTCCTGCATTCTTTCAGGGATATTTTCCTAACTAAAACGAATATGGATATGAAACTTACATCAATGGAAAGAGGAACACTCCCCCTTTCAGATGCCACCAAGATTGCTAGATTCAAACAACGTTCAGGTCTTTCATACGGTGATATATGGAACTTATTTGGTTGCGGAATTAAACCAATGATGTGCAGAGTTAGCGGGAATTCTAAAAAATTAGCTTGCAGCAGAATCAGATCTGCTTCCCTCTTTCACAGATAGTTTCTTAACTAAAACAAATAGGGATATGAAACTTACATCAATGGAAAGAGGAACACTCCTCCTTTTAGATGCCACCACGACTGTTTGATTCGGACAATTTACTGGTCTTCTATGACGAGATATAGGTAAGCGATTTTGGACGGGATGACGACCTGTAAGGTGCACGCAAATGGAATATTGCACAAAGTAGCAATTAGTACGAGCTGAACTCCTGCCTTCTTTCACAGATAGTTTCCTAACTAAAACGAATATGGATATGAAACTTACATCAATGCAAAGAGGAACACTCCCCCTTTCAGATGCCACCAAGATTGCTAGATTCAAACAACGTTCAGGTCTTTTATACGGTGATATATGGAACTAATTTGGTTGCGGAATTAAACCAATGATGTGCAGAGTTAGCGGGAATTCTAAAAAAATAGCTTGCAGCAGAATCAGATCTGCTTCCCTCTTTCACAGATAGTTTCCTAACTAAAACAAATAGGGATATGAAACTTACATCAATGGAAAGAGGAACACTCCTCCTTTTAGATGCCACCACGACTGTTTGATTCGGACAATTTACTGGTCTTCTATGACGAGATATAGGTAAGCGATTTTGGACGGGATGACGACCTGTAAGGTGCACGCAAATGGAATATTGCACAAAGTAGCAATTAGTACGAGCTGAACTCCTGCCTTCTTTCACAGATAGTTTCCTAACTAAAACGAATATGGATATGAAACTTACATCAATGCAAAGAGGACCACTCCCCCTTTCAGATGCCACCAAGATTGCTAGATTCAAACAACGTTCAGGTCTTTTATACGGTGATATATGGAACTATGTTGGTTGCGGAATTAAACCAATGATGTGCAGAGTTAGCGGGAATTCTAAAAAAATAGCTTGCAGCAGAATCAGATCTGCTTCCCTCTTTCACAGATAGTTTCCTAACTAAAACGAATAGGGATATGAAACTTACATCAATGGAAAGAGGAACACTCCTCCTTTCAGATGCCACCACGACTGTTTGATTCGGACAATTTACTGGTCTTCTATGACAAGATATAGATAAGCAATTTTGGACGGGATGACGACCTGTAAGGTGCATACATAAGGCAAATTGAACTAAGTAAAAATTAGTACGAGCCTCACGCCTACTTTCTTTCAAACATATTTTCCTAACTAAAACGAATAGGGATATGAAACTTATATCAATGGAAAGAGGAACACTCCTCCTTTTAGATGCCACCACGACTGTTTGATTCGGACAATTTACTGGTCTTCTATGACGAGATATAGGTAAGCGATTTTGGACGGGATGACGACCTGTAAGGTGCACGCAAATGGAATATTGCACAAAGTAGCAATTAGTACGAGCTGAACTCCTGCCTTCTTTCAGGGATATTTTTTAACTAAAACGAATATGGATATGAAACTTACATCAATGGAAAGAGGAACACTCCTCCTTTTAGATGCCACCACGACTGTTTGATTCGGACCATTTACTGGTCTTCTATGACGAGATATAGGTAAGCGATTTTGGACGGGATGACAACCTGTAAGGTGCACGCAAATGGAATATTGCACAAAGTAGCAATTAGTACGAGCTGAACTCCTGCCTTCTTTCAGGGATATTTTCCTAACTAAAACGAATATGGATATGAAACTTACATCAATGGAAAGAGGAACACTCCCCCTTTCAGATGCCACCAAAAATATCTGATTGGGACAATTTACTGGTCTTCTATGACGAGATATATGTAAGCAATTTTGGACGGGAAGACGACGTGTAAGGTGCATACATAAGGCAAATTGAACTAAGTAACAATTAGTACGAGCCTCACGCCTACTTTCTTTCAAACATATTTTCCTAACTAAAACGAATATGGATATGAAACTTACATCAATGAAAGGAGGAACACTCCCCCTTTCAGATGCCACCAAGATTGCTAGATTCAAACAACGTTCAGGTCTTTTATACGGTGATATATGGAACTATGTTGGTTGCGGAATTAAACCAATGATGTGCAGAGTTAGCGGGAATTCTAAAAAAATAGCTTGCAGCAGAATCAGATCTGCTTCCCTCTTTCACAGATAGTTTCCTAACTAAAACGAATAGGGATATGAAACTTAAATCAATGGAAAGAGGAACACTCCTCCTTTTAGATGCCACCACGACTGTTTGATTCGGACAATTTACTGGTCTTCTATGACGAGATATAGGTAAGCGATTTTGGACGGGATGACGACCTGTAAGGTGAACGCAAAAGGAATATTGCACAAAGTAGCAATTAGAACGAGCTGAACTCCTGCCTTCTTTCAGGGATATTTTCCTAACTAAAACGAATATGGATATGAAACTTACATCAATGGAAAGAGGAACACTCCCCCTTTCAGATGCCACCAAAAATATCTGATTGGGACATTTTACTGGTCTTCTATGACGAGATATATGTAAGCATTTTTGGACGGGAAGACGACCTGTAAGGTGCATACATAAGGCAAATTGAACTAATTAACAATTAGTACGAGCCTCACGCCTACTTTCTTTCAAACATATTTTCCTAACTAAAACGAAATTATATATGAAACTTACATCAATGAAAGGAGGAACACTCCCCCTTTCAGATGCCACCAAGATTGCTAGATTCAAACAACGTTCAGGTCTTTTATAAGGTGATATATGGAACTATGTTGGTTGCGGAATTAAACCAATGGTGTGCAGAGTTAGCGGGAATTCTAAAAAAATAGCTTGCAGCAGAATCAGATCTGCTTCCCTCTTTCACAGATAGTTTCCTAACTAAAACGAATAGGGATATGAAACTTACATCAATGGAAAGAGGAACACTCCTCCTTTTAGATGCCACAACGACTGTTTGAGTCGGACAATTTACTGGTCTTCTATGACGAGATATATGTAAGCAATTTTGGACGGGATGACGACCTGTAAGGTGAACGCAAATGGAATATTGCACAAAGTAGCAATTAGTACGAGCTGAACTCCTGCCTTCTTTCAGGGATATTTTCCTTACTAAAACGAATATGGATATGAAACTTACATCAATGGGAAAGAGCAACACTCCTCCGTTTAGATGCCACCAAGATTGTTAGATTCAAACAACGTTCAGGTCTTTTGTAAGGTGATATATGGAACTATGTTGGTTGCGGAATTAAACCAATGATGTGCAGAGTTAGCGGGAATTCTAAAAAAATAGCTTGCAGCAGAATCAGATCTGCTTCCCTTTTTCACAGATAGTTTCCTAACTAAAACGAATATGGATATGAAACTTAAATCAATGGAAAGAGGAACACTCCTCCTTTTAGATGCCACCACGACTGTTTGATTCGGACAATTTACTGGTCTTCTATGACAAGATATAGATAAGCAATTTTGGACGGGATGACGACCTGTAAGGTGCATACATAAGGCAAATTGAACTAAGTAAAAATTAGTACGAGCCTCACGCCTACTTTCTTTCAAACATATTTTCCTAACTAAAACGAATAGGGATATGAAACTTACATCAATGGAAAGAGGAACACTCCTCCTTTTAGATGCCACCACGACTGTTTGATTCGGACAATTTACTGGTCTTCTATGACGAGATATAGGTAAGCGATTTTGGACGGGATGACGACCTGTAAGGTGGACGCAAATGGAATATTGCACAAAGTAGCAATTAGTACGAGCTGAACTCCTGCCTTCTTTCAGGGATATTTTCCTTACTAAAACGAATATGGATATGAAAATTACATCAATGGAAAGAGGAACACTCCTCCGTTTAGATGCCACCAAGATTGCTAGATTCAAACAACGTTCAGGTCTTTTATAAGGTGATATATGGAACTATGTTGGTTGCGGAATTAAACCAATGATGTGCAGAGTTAGCGGGAATTCTAAAAAAATGGCTTGCAGCAGAATCAGATCTGCTTCCCTCTTTCACAGATAGTTTCCTAACTAAAACGAATAGGGATATGAAACTTACATCAATGGAAAGAGGAACACTCCTCCTTTTAGATGCCACCACGACTGTTTGATTCGGACAATTTACTGGTCTTCTATGACAAGATATAGATAAGCAATTTTGGACGGGATGACGACCTGTAAGGTGCATACATAAGGCAAATTGAACTAAGTAAAAATTAGTACGAGCCTCACGCCTACTTTCTTTCAAACATATTTTCCTAACTAAAACGAATAGGGATATGAAACTTATATCAATGGAAAGAGGAACACTCCTCCTTTTAGATGCCACCACGACTGTTTGATTCGGACAATTTACTGGTCTTCTATGACGAGATATAGGTAAGCGATTTTGGACGGGATGACGACCTGTAAGGTGCACGCAAATGGAATATTGCACAAAGTAGCAATTAGTACGAGCTGAACTCCTGCCTTCTTTCACAGATAGTTTCCTAACTAAAACGAATATGGATATGAAACTTACATCAATGGAAAGAGGAACACTCCCCCTTTCAGATGCCACCAAGATTGCTAGATTCAAACAACGTTCAGGTCTTTTATACGGTGATATATGGAACTAATTTGGTTGCGGAATTAAACCAATGATGTGCAGAGTTAGCGGGAATTCTAAAAAAATAGCTTGCAGCAGAATCAGATCTGCTTCCCTCTTTCACAGATAGTTTCCTAACTAAAACGAATAGGGATATGAAACTTACATCAATGGAAAGAGGAACACTCCTCCTTTTAGATGCCACCACGACTGTTTGATTCGGACCATTTACTGGTCTTCTATGACGAGATATAGGTAAGCGATTTTGGACGGGATGACAACCTGTAAGGTGCACGCAAATGGAATATTGCACAAAGTAGCAATTAGTACGAGCCTCACGCCTACTTTCTTTCAAACATATTTTCCTAACTAAAACGAATATGGATATGAAACTTACATCAATGGAAAGTGGAACACTCCTCCGTTTAGATGCCACCAAGATTGCTAGATTCAAACAACGTTCAGGTCTTTTATAAGGTGATATATGGAACTATGTTGGTGGCGGAATTAAACCAATGATGTGCAGAGTTAGCGGGAATTCTAAAAAAATAGCTTGCAGCAGAATCAGATCTGCTTCCCTCTTTCACAGATAGTTTCCTAACTAAAACGAATAGGGATATGAAACTTACATCAATGGAAAGAGGAACACTCCTCCTTTTAGATGCCACCACGACTGTTTGATTCGGACAATTTACTGGTCTTCTATGACGAGATATAGGTAAGCAATTTTGGACGGGATGACGACCTGTAAGGTGAACGCAAATGGAATATTGCACAAAGTAGCAATTAGTACGAGCTGAACTCCTGCCTTCTTTCAGGGATATTTTCCTCACTAAAACGAATATGGATATGAAACTTACATCAATGGAAAGTGGAACACTCCTCCGTTTAGATGCCACCAAGATTGCTAGATTCAAACAACGTTCAGGTCTTTTATAAGGTGATATATGGAACTATGTTGGTTGCGGAATTAAACCAATGATGTGCAGAGTTAGAGGGAATTCTAAAAAAATAGCTTGCAGCAGAATCAGATCTGCTTCCCTCTTTCACAGATAGTTTCCTAACTAAAACGAATAGGGATATGAAACTTACATCAATGGAAAGAGGAACACTCCTCCTTTTAGATGCCACCACGACTGTTTGATTCGGACAATTTACTGGTCTTCTATGACGAGATATAGGTAAGCGATTTTGGACGGGATGACGACCTGTAAGGTGAACGCAAAAGGAATATTGCACAAAGTAGCAATTAGAACGAGCTGAACTCCTGCATTCTTTCAGGGATATTTTCCTAACTAAAACGAATATGGATATGAAACTTACATCAATGGAAAGAGGAACACTCCCCCTTTCAGATGCCACCAAGATTGCTAGATTCAAACAACGTTCAGGTCTTTCATACGGTGATATATGGAACTTATTTGGTTGCGGAATTAAACCAATGATGTGCAGAGTTAGCGGGAATTCTAAAAAATTAGCTTGCAGCAGAATCAGATCTGCTTCCCTCTTTCACAGATAGTTTCTTAACTAAAACAAATAGGGATATGAAACTTACATCAATGGAAAGAGGAACACTCCTCCTTTTAGATGCCACCACGACTGTTTGATTCGGACAATTTACTGGTCTTCTATGACGAGATATAGGTAAGCGATTTTGGACGGGATGACGACCTGTAAGGTGCACGCAAATGGAATATTGCACAAAGTAGCAATTAGTACGAGCTGAACTCCTGCCTTCTTTCACAGATAGTTTCCTAACTAAAACGAATATGGATATGAAACTTACATCAATGCAAAGAGGAACACTCCCCCTTTCAGATGCCACCAAGATTGCTAGATTCAAACAACGTTCAGGTCTTTTATACGGTGATATATGGAACTAATTTGGTTGCGGAATTAAACCAATGATGTGCAGAGTTAGCGGGAATTCTAAAAAAATAGCTTGCAGCAGAATCAGATCTGCTTCCCTCTTTCACAGATAGTTTCCTAACTAAAACAAATAGGGATATGAAACTTACATCAATGGAAAGAGGAACACTCCTCCTTTTAGATGCCACCACGACTGTTTGATTCGGACAATTTACTGGTCTTCTATGACGAGATATAGGTAAGCGATTTTGGACGGGATGACGACCTGTAAGGTGCACGCAAATGGAATATTGCACAAAGTAGCAATTAGTACGAGCTGAACTCCTGCCTTCTTTCACAGATAGTTTCCTAACTAAAACGAATATGGATATGAAACTTACATCAATGCAAAGAGGACCACTCCCCCTTTCAGATGCCACCAAGATTGCTAGATTCAAACAACGTTCAGGTCTTTTATACGGTGATATATGGAACTATGTTGGTTGCGGAATTAAACCAATGATGTGCAGAGTTAGCGGGAATTCTAAAAAAATAGCTTGCAGCAGAATCAGATCTGCTTCCCTCTTTCACAGATAGTTTCCTAACTAAAACGAATAGGGATATGAAACTTACATCAATGGAAAGAGGAACACTCCTCCTTTCAGATGCCACCACGACTGTTTGATTCGGACAATTTACTGGTCTTCTATGACAAGATATAGATAAGCAATTTTGGACGGGATGACGACCTGTAAGGTGCATACATAAGGCAAATTGAACTAAGTAAAAATTAGTACGAGCCTCACGCCTACTTTCTTTCAAACATATTTTCCTAACTAAAACGAATAGGGATATGAAACTTATATCAATGGAAAGAGGAACACTCCTCCTTTTAGATGCCACCACGACTGTTTGATTCGGACAATTTACTGGTCTTCTATGACGAGATATAGGTAAGCGATTTTGGACGGGATGACGACCTGTAAGGTGCACGCAAATGGAATATTGCACAAAGTAGCAATTAGTACGAGCTGAACTCCTGCCTTCTTTCAGGGATATTTTCCTTACTAAAACGAATATGGATATGAAACTTACATCAATGGAAAGAGGAACACTCCTCCTTTTAGATGCCACCACGACTGTTTGATTCGGACCATTTACTGGTCTTCTATGACGAGATATAGGTAAGCGATTTTGGACGGGATGACAACCTGTAAGGTGCACGCAAATGGAATATTGCACAAAGTAGCAATTAGTACGAGCTGAACTCCTGCCTTCTTTCAGGGATATTTTCCTAACTAAAACGAATATGGATATGAAACTTACATCAATGGAAAGAGGAACACTCCCCCTTTCAGATGCCACCAAAAATATCTGATTGGGACAATTTACTGGTCTTCTATGACGAGATATATGTAAGCAATTTTGGACGGGAAGACGACGTGTAAGGTGCATACATAAGGCAAATTGAACTAAGTAACAATTAGTACGAGCCTCACGCCTACTTTCTTTCAAACATATTTTCCTAACTAAAACGAATATGGATATGAAACTTACATCAATGAAAGGAGGAACACTCCCCCTTTCAGATGCCACCAAGATTGCTAGATTCAAACAACGTTCAGGTCTTTTATACGGTGATATATGGAACTATGTTGGTTGCGGAATTAAACCAATGATGTGCAGAGTTAGCGGGAATTCTAAAAAAATAGCTTGCAGCAGAATCAGATCTGCTTCGCTCTTTCACAGATAGTTTCCTAACTAAAACGAATAGGGATATGAAACTTAAATCAATGGAAAGAGGAACACTCCTCCTTTTAGATGCCACCACGACTGTTTGATTCGGACAATTTACTGGTCTTCTATGACGAGATATAGGTAAGCGATTTTGGACGGGATGACGACCTGTAAGGTGAACGCAAAAGGAATATTGCACAAAGTAGCAATTAGAACAAGCTGAACTCCTGCCTTCTTTCAGGGATATTTTCCTAACTAAAACGAATATGGATATGAAACTTACATCAATGGAAAGAGGAACACTCCCCCTTTCAGATGCCACCAAAAATATCTGATTGGGACATTTTACTGGTCTTCTATGACGAGATATATGTAAGCATTTTTGGACGGGAAGACGACCTGTAAGGTGCATACATAAGGCAAATTGAACTAATTAACAATTAGTACGAGCCTCACGCCTACTTTCTTTCAAACATATTTTCCTAACTAAAACGAAATTATATATGAAACTTACATCAATGAAAGGAGGAACACTCCCCCTTTCAGATGCCACCAAGATTGCTAGATTCAAACAACGTTCAGGTCTTTTATAAGGTGATATATGGAACTATGTTGGTTGCGGAATTAAACCAATGGTGTGCAGAGTTAGCGGGAATTCTAAAAAAATAGCTTGCAGCAGAATCAGATCTGCTTCCCTCTTTCACAGATAGTTTCCTAACTAAAACGAATAGGGATATGAAACTTACATCAATGGAAAGAGGAACACTCCTCCTTTTAGATGCCACAACGACTGTTTGAGTCGGACAATTTACTGGTCTTCTATGACGAGATATATGTAAGCAATTTTGGACGGGATGACGACCTGTAAGGTGAACGCAAATGGAATATTGCACAAAGTAGCAATTAGTACGAGCTGAACTCCTGCCTTCTTTCAGGGATATTTTCCTTACTAAAACGAATATGGATATGAAACTTACATCAATGGAAAGAGCAACACTCCTCCGTTTAGATGCCACCAAGATTGTTAGATTCAAACAACGTTCAGGTCTTTTGTAAGGTGATATATGGAACTATGTTGGTTGCGGAATTAAACCAATGATGTGCAGAGTTAGCGGGAATTCTAAAAAAATAGCTTGCAGCAGAATCAGATCTGCTTCCCTTTTTCACAGATAGTTTCCTAACTAAAACGAATATGGATATGAAACTTAAATCAATGGAAAGAGGAACACTCCTCCTTTTAGATGCCACCACGACTGTTTGATTCGGACAATTTACTGGTCTTCTATGACAAGATATAGATAAGCAATTTTGGACGGGATGACGACCTGTAAGGTGCATACATAAGGCAAATTGAACTAAGTAAAAATTAGTACGAGCCTCACGCCTACTTTCTTTCAAACATATTTTCCTAACTAAAACGAATAGGGATATGAAACTTACATCAATGGAAAGAGGAACACTCCTCCTTTTAGATGCCACCACGACTGTTTGATTCGGACAATTTACTGGTCTTCTATGACGAGATATAGGTAAGCGATTTTGGACGGGATGACGACCTGTAAGGTGGACGCAAATGGAATATTGCACAAAGTAGCAATTAGTACGAGCTGAACTCCTGCCTTCTTTCAGGGATATTTTCCTTACTAAAACGAATATGGATATGAAAATTACATCAATGGAAAGAGGAACACTCCTCCGTTTAGATGCCACCAAGATTGCTAGATTCAAACAACGTTCAGGTCTTTTATAAGGTGATATATGGAACTATGTTGGTTGCGGAATTAAACCAATGATGTGCAGAGTTAGCGGGAATTCTAAAAAAATGGCTTGCAGCAGAATCAGATCTGCTTCCCTCTTTCACAGATAGTTTCCTAACTAAAACGAATAGGGATATGAAACTTACATCAATGGAAAGAGGAACACTCCTCCTTTTAGATGCCACCACGACTGTTTGATTCGGACAATTTACTGGTCTTCTATGACAAGATATAGATAAGCAATTTTGGACGGGATGACGACCTGTAAGGTGCATACATAAGGCAAATTGAACTAAGTAAAAATTAGTACGAGCCTCACGCCTACTTTCTTTCAAACATATTTTCCTAACTAAAACGAATAGGGATATGAAACTTATATCAATGGAAAGAGGAACACTCCTCCTTTTAGATGCCACCACGACTGTTTGATTCGGACAATTTACTGGTCTTCTATGACGAGATATAGGTAAGCGATTTTGGACGGGATGACGACCTGTAAGGTGCACGCAAATGGAATATTGCACAAAGTAGCAATTAGTACGAGCTGAACTCCTGCCTTCTTTCACAGATAGTTTCCTAACTAAAACGAATATGGATATGAAACTTACATCAATGCAAAGAGGACCACTCCCCCTTTCAGATGCCACCAAGATTGCTAGATTCAAACAACGTTCAGGTCTTTTATACGGTGATATATGGAACTATGTTGGTTGCGGAATTAAACCAATGATGTGCAGAGTTAGCGGGAATTCTAAAAAAATAGCTTGCAGCAGAATCAGATCTGCTTCCCTCTTTCACAGATAGTTTCCTAACTAAAACGAATAGGGATATGAAACTTACATCAATGGAAAGAGGAACACTCCTCCTTTTAGATGCCACCACGACTGTTTGATTCGGACAATTTACTGGTCTTCTATGACAAGATATAGATAAGCAATTTTGGACGGGATGACAACGTGTAAGGTGCATACATAAGGCAAATTGAACTAAGAAACAATTAGTACGAGCCTCACGCCTACTTTCTTTCAAACATATTTTTCTAACTAAAACGAATATGGATATGAAACTTACATCAATGGAAAGAGGAACACTCCCCCTTTCAGATGCCACCAAGATTGCTAGATTCAAACAACGTTCAGGTCTTTTATAAGGTGATATATGGAACTATGTTGGTTGCGGAATTAAACCAATGGTGTGCAGAGTTAGCGGGAATTCTAAAAAAATAGCTTGCAGCAGAATCAGATCTGCTTCCCTCTTTCACAGATAGTTTCCTAACTAAAACGAATAGGGATATGAAACTTACATCAATGGAAAGAGGAACACTCCTCCTTTTAGATGCCACCACGACTGTTTGATTCGGACAATTTACTGGTCTTCTATGACGAGATATAGGTAAGCAATTTTGGACGGGATGACGACCTGTAAGGTGCATACATAAGGCAAATTGAACTAAGTAAAAATTAGTACGAGCCTCACGCCTACTTTCTTTCAAACATATTTTCCTAACTAAAACGAATAGGGATATGAAACTTATATCAATGGAAAGAGGAACACTCCTCCTTTTAGATGCCACCACGACTGTTTGATTCGGACAATTTACTGGTCTTCTATGACGAGATATAGGTAAGCGATTTTGGACGGGATGACGACCTGTAAGGTGCACGCAAATGGAATATTGCACAAAGTAGCAATTAGTACGAGCTGAACTCCTGCCTTCTTTCAGGGATATTTTCCTTACTAAAACGAATATGGATATGAAACTTACATCAATGGAAAGAGGAACACTCCTCCTTTTAGATGCCACCACGACTGTTTGATTCGGACCATTTACTGGTCTTCTATGACGAGATATAGGTAAGCGATTTTGGACGGGATGACAACCTGTAAGGTGCACGCAAATGGAATATTGCACAAAGTAGCAATTAGTACGAGCTGAACTCCTGCCTTCTTTCAGGGATATTTTCCTAACTAAAACGAATATGGATATGAAACTTACATCAATGGAAAGAGGAACACTACCCCTTTCAGATGCCACCAAAAATATCTGATTGGGACAATTTACTGGTCTTCTATGACGAGATATATGTAAGCAATTTTGGACGGGAAGACGACCTGTAAGGTGCATACATAAGGCAAATTGAACTAAGTAACAATTAGTACGAGCCTCACGCCTACTTTCTTTCAAACATATTTTCCTAACTAAAACGAATATGGATATGAAACTTACATCAATGAAAGGAGGAACACTCCCCCTTTCAGATGCCACCAAGATTGCTAGATTCAAACAACGTTCAGGTCTTTTATACGGTGATATATGGAACTATGTTGGTTGCGGAATTAAACCAATGGTGTGAAGAGTTAGCGGGAATTCTAAAAAAATAGCTTGTAGCAGAATCAGATCTGCTTCCCTCTTTCACAGATAGTTTCCTAACTAAAACGAATAGGGATATGAAACTTACATCAATGAAAAGAGGAACACTCCTCCTTTTAGATGCCACCACGACTGTTTGATTCGGACAATTTACTGGTCTTCTATGACGAGATATAGGTAAGCAATTTTGGACGGGATGACGACCTGTAAGGTGAACGCAAATGGAATATTGCACAAAGTAGCAATTAGTACGAGCCTCACGCCTACTTTCTTTCAAACATATTTTCCTAACTAAAACGAATATGGATATGAAACTTACATCAATGGAAAGTGGAACACTCCTCCGTTTAGATGCCACCAAGATTGCTAGATTCAAACAACGTTCAGGTCTTTTATAAGGTGATATATGGAACTATGTTGGTGGCGGAATTAAACCAATGATGTGCAGAGTTAGCGGGAATTCTAAAAAAATAGCTTGCAGCAGAATCAGATCTGCTTCCCTCTTTCACAGATAGTTTCCTAACTAAAACGAATACGGATATGAAACTTACATCAATGGAAAGAGGAACACTCCTCCTTTTAGATGCCACCACGACTGTTTGATTCGGACAATTTACTGGTCTTCTATGACGAGATATAGGTAAGCAATTTTGGACGGGATGACGACCTGTAAGGTGAACGCAAATGGAATATTGCACAAAGTAGCAATTAGTACGAGCTGAACTCCTGCCTTCTTTCAGGGATATTTTCCTCTTTAAAACGAATATGGATATGAAACTTACATCAATGGAAAGTGGAACACTCCTCCGTTTAGATGCCACCAAGATTGCTAGATTCAAACAACGTTCAGGTCTTTTATAAGGTGATATATGGAACTATGTTGGTTGCGGAATTAAACCAATGATGTGCAGAGTTAGCGGGAATTCTAAAAAAATAGTTTGCAGCAGAATCAGATCTGCTTCCCTCTTTCACAGATAGTTTCCTAACTAAAACAAATAGGGATATGAAACTTACATCAATGGAAAGAGGAACACTCCTCCTTTTAGATGCCACCACGACTGTTTGATTCGGACAATTTACTGGTCTTCTATGACGAGATATAGGTAAGCGATTTTGGACGGGATGACGACCTGTAAGGTGCACGCAAAAGGAATATTGCACAAAGTAGCAATTAGTACTAGCCTCACGCCTACTTTCTTTCAAACATATTTTCCTTACTAAAACGAACATGGATATGAAAATTACATCAATAGAAAGAGGAACACTCCTCCGTTTAGATGCCACCAAGATTGCTAGATTCAAACAACGTTCAGGTCTTTTATAAGGTGATATATGGAACTATGTTGGTTGAGGAATTAAACCAATGATGTGCAGAGTTAGCAGGAATTCTAAAAAAATAGCTTGCAGCAGAATCGGATCTGCTTCCCTCTTTCACAGATAGTTTCCTAACTAAAACGAATAGGGATATGAAACTTACATCAATGGAAAGAGGAACACTCCTCCTTTTAGATGCCACCACGACTGTTTGATTCGGACAATTTACTGGTCTTCTATGACAAGATATAGATAAGCAATTTTGGACGGGATGACGACCTGTAAGGTGCATACATAAGGCAAATTGAACTAAGTAAAAATTAGTACGAGCCTCACGCCTACTTTCTTTCAAACATATTTTCCTAACTAAAACGAATAGGGATATGAAACTTACATCAATGGAAAGAGGAACACTCCTCCTTTTAGATGCCACCACGACTGTTTGATTCGGACAATTTACTGGTCTTCTATGACGAGATATAGGTAAGCAATTTTGGACGGGATGACGACCTGTAAGGTGAACGCAAATGGAATATTGCACAAAG
>NC_141796.1:7315311-7357016 GCF_054643075.1 Acanthaster planci
ATCAGATCTGCTTCCCTCTTTCACAGATAGTTTCCTAACTAAAACGGATATGGATATGAATTTTACATCAATGGAAAGAGGAACACTCCTCCTTTTAGATGCCACCACGACTGTTTGATTCGGACAATTTACTGGTCTTCTATGACGAGATATAGGTAAGCGATTTTGGAAGGGATGACGACCTGTAAGTTGCATACATAAGGCAAATTGACCTAAGTAACAATTAGTACGAGCCTCACGCCTACTTTCTTTCAAACATATTTTATTAACTAAAACGAAATTATATATTAAACTTACATCAATGGAAAGAGGAACACTCCTCCTTTTAGATGCCACCACGACTGTTTGATTCGGACAATTTACTGGTCTTCTATGACGAGATATAGCTAAGCGATTTTGGACGGGATGACAACCTGTAAGGTGAACGCAAATGGAATATTGCACAAAGTAGCAATTAGAACGAGCTGAACTCCTGCCTACTTTCAGGGATATTTTCCTAACTAAAACGAATATGGATATGAAACTTACATCAATAGAAAGAGGAACACTCCCCCTTTCAGATGCCACCAACATTGCTAGATTCAAACAACGTTCAGGTCTTTTATAAGGTTATATGGAACTATGTTGGTTGCGGAATTAAACCAATGATGTGCAGAGTTAGCGGGAATTCTAAAAAAAATAGCTTGCAGCAGAATCAGATCTGCTTCCCTCTTTCACAGATAGTTTCCTAACTAAAACGGATATGGATATGAATTTTACATCAATGGAAAGAGGAACACTCCTCCTTTTAGATGCCACCACGACTGTTTGATTCGGACAATTTACTGGTCTTCTATGACGAGATATAGGTAAGCGATTTTGGACGGGATGACGACCTGTAAGGTGCACGCAAATGGAATATTGCACAAAGTAGCAATTAGTACGAGCTGAACTCCTGCCTTCTTTCAGGGATATTTTCCTAACTAAATCGAATATGGATATGAAACTTACATCAATGGAAAGAGGAACACTCCTCCTTTTAGATGCCACCACGACTGTTTGATTCGGACGATTTACTGGTCTTCTATGACGAGATATATGTAAGCAATTTTGGACGGGATGACGACCTGTAAGGTGAACGCAAATGGAATATTGCACAAAGTAGAAATTAGAACGAGCTGAACTCCTGCCTACTTTCAGGGATATTTTCCTAACTAAAACGAATATGGATATAAAACTTACATCAATAGAAAGAGGAACACTCCCCCTTTCAGATGCCACCAAGATTGCTAGATTCAAACAACGTTCAGGTCTTTTATAAGGTTATATGGAACTATGTTGGTTGCGGAATTAAACCAATGATGTGCAGAGTTAGCGGGAATTCTAAAAAAAATAGCTTGCAGCAGAATCAGATCTGCTTCCCTCTTTCACAGATAGTTTCCTAACTAAAACGGACATGGATATGAATTTTACATCAATGGAAAGAGGAACACTCCTCCTTTTAGATGCCACCACGACTGTTTGATTCGGACAATTTACTGGTCTTCTATGACGAGATATAGGTAAGCGATTTTGGAAGGGATGACGACCTGTAAGTTGCATACATAAGGCAAATTGACCTAAGTAACAATTAGTACGAGCCTCACGCCTACTTTCTTTCAAACATATTTTATTAACTAAAACGAAATTATATATAAACTTACATCAATGGAAAGAGGAACACTCCTCCTTTTAGATGCCACCACGACTGTTTGATTCGGACAATTTACTGGTCTTCTATGACGAGATATAGCTAAGCGATTTTGGACGGGATGACAACCTGTAAGGTGAACGCAAATGGAATATTGCACAAAGTAGCAATTAGAACGAGCTGAACTCCTGCCTACTTTCAGGGATATTTTCCTAACTAAAACGAATATGGATATGAAACTTACATCAATAGAAAGAGGAACACTCCCCCTTTCAGATGCCACCAACATTGCTAGATTCAAACAACGTTCAGGTCTTTTATAAGGTTATATGGAACTATGTTGGTTGCGGAATTAAACCAATGATGTGCAGAGTTAGCGGGAATTCTAAAAAAAATAGCTTGCAGCAGAATCAGATCTGCTTCCCTCTTTCACAGATAGTTTCCTAACTAAAACGGATATGGATATGAATTTTACATCAATGGAAAGAGGAACACTCCTCCTTTTAGATGCCACCACGACTGTTTGATTCGGACAATTTACTGGTCTTCTATGACGAGATATAGGTAAGCGATTTTGGACGGGATGACGACCTGTAAGGTGCACGCAAATGGAATATTGCACAAAGTAGCAATTAGTACGAGCTGAACTCCTGCCTTCTTTCAGGGATATTTTCCTAACTAAAACGAATAGGGATATGAAATTTACATCAATGGAAAGAGGAACACTCCTCCTTTTAGATGCCACCACGACTGTTTGATTCAGACATTTTACTGGTCTTCTATGACGAGATATAGGTAAGCGATTTTGGACGGGATGACGACCTGTAAGGTGCACGCAAATGGAATATTGCACAAAGTAGCAATTAGTACGAGCTGAACTCCTGCCTTCTTTCAGGGATATTTTCCTAACTAAATCGAATATGGATATGAAACTTACATCAATGGAAAGAGGAACACTCCTCCTTTTAGATGCCACCACGACTGTTTGATTCGGACGATTTACTGGTCTTCTATGACGAGATATATGTAAGCAATTTTGGACGGGATGACGACCTGTAAGGTGAACGCAAATGGAATATTGCACAAAGTAGCAATTAGAACGAGCTGAACTCCTGCCTACTTTCAGGGATATTTTCCTAACTAAAACGAATATGGATATGAAACTTACATCAATAGAAAGAGGAACACTCCCCCTTTCAGATGCCACCAAGATTGCTAGATTCAAACAACGTTCAGGTCTTTTATACGGTGATATATGGAACTAATTTGGTTGCGGAATTAAACCAATGATGTGCAGAGTTAGCAGGAATTCTAAAAAAATAGCTTGCAGCAGAATCAGATCTGCTTCCCTCTTTCACAGATAGTTTCCTAACTAAAACGAATAGGGATATGAAACTTACATCAATGGAAAGAGGAACACTCCTCCTTTTAGATGCCACCACGACTGTTTGATTCAGACAATTTACTGGTCTTTTATGACGAGATATAGGTAAGCAATTTTGGACGGGAAGACGACGTGTAAGGTGCACGCAAATGAAATATTGCACAAAGTAGCAATTAGTACGAGCTGAACTCCTGCCTTCTTTTAAAGATATTTTCCTAACTAAAACGAATATGGATATGAAACTTACATCAATGGAAAGAGGAACACTCCTCCTTTTAGATGCCACCACGACTGTTTGATTCGGACAATTTACTGGTCTTCTATGACGAGATATAGATAAGCAATTTTGGACGGGAAGACGACGTGTAAGGTGCACGCAAATGAAATATTGCACAAAGTAGCAATTAGTACGAGCTGAACTCCTGCCTTCTTTTAAAGATATTTTCCTAACTAAAACGAATATGGATATGAAACTTACATCAATGGAAAGAGGAACACTCCCCCTTTCAGATGCAACCAAAAATATCTGATTGGGACAATTTACTGGTCTTCTATGACGAGATATATGTAAGCAATTTTGGACGGGAAGACGACCTGTAAGGTGCACGCAAATGAAATATTGCACAAAGTAGCAATTAGTACGAGCTGAACTCCTGCCTTCTTTCAAAGATATTTTCCTAACTAAAACGAATATGGATATGAAACTTACATCAATGGAAAGAGGAACACTCCCCCTTTCAGATGCAACCAAAATAATCTGATTGGGACAATTTACTGGTCTTCTATGACGAGATATATGTAAGCAATTTTGGACGGGAAGACGACCTGTAAGTTGCATACATAAGGCAAATTGACCTAAGTAACAATTAGTACGAGCCTCACGCCTACTTTCTTTCAAACATATTTTATTAACTAAAACGAAATTATATATTAAACTTACATCAATGGAAGAAGGAACACTCCCCCTTTCAGATGCCACCAAGATTGCTAGATTTAAACAACGTTCAGGTCTTTTAAAAGGTGATATATGGAACTATGTTGGTTGCGGAATTAAACCAATGATGTGCAGAGTTAGCGGGAATTCTAAAAAAAATAGCTTACAGAAGAATTTAGATCTGCTTCCCTCTTTCACAGATAGTTTCCTAACTAAAACGAATAGGGATATGAAACTTACATCAATGGAAAGAGGAACACTCCTCCTTTTAGATGCCACCACGACTGTTTGATTCGGACGATTTACTGGTCTTCTATGACGAGATATATGTAAGCAATTTTGGACGGGATGACGACCTGTAAGGTGAACGCAAATGGAATATTGCACAAAGTAGCAATTAGAACGAGCTGAACTCCTGCCTTCTTTCAGGGATATTTTCCTAACTAAAACGAATATGGATATGAAACTTACATCAATAGAAAGAGGAACACTCCCCCTTTCAGATGCCACCAAGATTGCTAGATTCAAACAACGTTCAGGTCTTTTATAAGGTTATATGGAACTATGTTGGTTGCGGAATTAAACCAATGATGTGCAGAGTTAGCGGGAATTCTAAAAAAAATAGCTTGCAGCAGAATCAGATCTGCTTCCCTCTTTCACAGATAGTTTCCTAACTAAAACGGATATGGATATGAATTTTACATCAATGGAAAGAGGAGCACTCCTCCTTTTAGATGCCACCACGACTGTTTGATTCGGACAATTTACTGGTCTTCTATGACGAGATATAGGTAAGCGATTTTCGAAGGGATGACGACCTGTAAGGTGCACGCAAAATGGAATATTGCACAAAGTAGCAATTAGAACGAGCTGAACTCCTGTCTTCTTTCAGAGATATTTTCCTAACTAAAACGAATATGGATATGAAACTTACATCAATGGAAAGAGGAACACTCCTCCTTTTAGATGCCACCACGACTGTTTGATTCAGACAATTTACTGGTCTTCTATGACGAGATATAGGTAAGCGATTTTGGACGGGATGACGACCTGTAAGGTGCACGCAAATGGAATATTGCACAAAGTAGCAATTAGTACGAGCTGAACTCCTGCCTTCTTTCAGGGATATTTTCCTAACTAAAACGAATATGGATATGAAACTTACATCAATGAAAAGAGGAACACTCCTCCTTTTAGATGCCACCACGACTGTTTGATTCGGACAATTTACTGGTCTTCTATGACGAGATATAGGTAAGCGATTTTGGACGGGATGACAACCTGTAAGGTGAACGCAAAAGGAAAATTGCACAAAGTAGCAATTAGAACGAGCTGAACTCCTGCCTTCTTTCAGGGATATTTCCTAACTAAAACGAATATGGATATGAAACTTACATCAATGGAAAGAGGAACACTCCCCCTTTCAGATGCAACCAAAAATATCTGATTGGGACAATTTACTGGTCTTCTATGACGAGATATATGTAAGCAATTTTGGACGGGAAGACGACCTGTAAGTTGCATACATAAGGCAAATTGACCTAAGTAACAATTAGTACGAGCCTCACGCCTACTTTCTTTCAAACATATTTTATTAACTAAAACGAAATTATATATTAAACTTACATCAATGGAAGGAGGAACACTCCCCGTTTTAGATGCCACCAAGATTGCTAGATTCAAACAACGTTCAGGTCTTTTATACAGTGATATATGGAACTAATTTGGTTGCAGAATTAAACCAATGATGTGCAGAGTTAGCGGGAATTCTAAAAAAATAGCTTGCAGCAGAATCAGATCTGCTTCCCTATTTCACAGATAGTTTCCTAACTAAAACGAATAGGGATATGAAACTTACATCAATGGAAAGAGGAACACTCCTCCTTTTAGATGCCACCACGACTGTTTGATTCAGACAATTTACTGGTCTTCTATGACGAGATATAGATAAGCAATTTTGGACGGGAAGACGACGTGTAAGGTGCACGCAAATGAAATATTGCACAAAGTAGCAATTAGTACGAGCTGAACTCCTGCCTTCTTTTAAAGACATTTTCCTAACTAAAACGAATATGGATATGAAACTTACATCAATGGAAAGAGGAACACTCCTCCTTTTAGATGCCACCACGACTGTTTGATTCAGACAATTTACTGGTCTTCTATGACGAGATATAGGTAAGTGATTTTGGACGGGATGACGACCTGTAAGGTGCACGCAAATGGAATATTGCACAAAGTAGCAATTAGTACGAGCTGAACTCCTGCCTTCTTTCAGGGATATTTTCCTAACTAAAACGAATATGGATATGAAACTTACATCAATGGAAAGAGGAACACTCCTCCTTTTAGATGCCACCACGACTGTTTGATTCGGACAATTTACTGGTCTTCTATGACGAGATATAGGTAAGCGATTTTGGACGGGATGACAACCTGTAAGGTGAACGCAAAAGGAAAATTGCACAAAGTAGCAATTAGAACGAGCTGAACTCCTGCCTTCTTTCAGGGATATTTCCTAACTAAAACGAATATGGATATGAAACTTACATCAATGGAAAGAGGAACACTCCCCCTTTCAGATGCAACCAAAAATATCTGATTGGGACAATTTACTGGTCTTCTATGACGAGATATATGTAAGCAATTTTGGACGGGAAGACGACCTGTAAGTTGCATACATAAGGCAAATTGACCTAAGTAACAATTAGTACGAGCCTCACGCCTACTTTCTTTCAAACATATTTTATTAACTAAAACGAAATTATATATTAAACTTACATCAATGGAAGGAGGAACACTCCCCCTTTCAGATGCCACCAAGATTGCTAGATTCAAACAACGTTCAGGTCTTTTATACGGTGATATATGGAACTAATTTGGTTGCAGAATTAAACCAATGATGTGCAGAGTTAGCGGGAATTCTAAAAAAATAGCTTGCAGCAGAATCAGATCTGCTTCCCTCTTTCACAGATAGTTTCCTAACTAAAACGAATAGGGATATGAAACTTACATCAATGGAAAGAGGAACACTCCTCCTTTTAGATGCCACCACGACTGTTTGATTCAGACAATTTACTGGTCTTCTATGACGAGATATAGATAAGCAATTTTGGACGGGAAGACGACGTGTAAGGTGCACGCAAATGAAATATTGCACAAAGTAGCAATTAGTACGAGCTGAACTCCTGCCTTCTTTTAAAGACATTTTCCTAACTAAAACGAATATGGATATGAAACTTACATCAATGGAAAGAGGAACACTCCTCCTTTTAGATGCCACCACGACTGTTTGATTCGGACAATTTACTGTTCTTCTATGACGAGATATAGATAAGCAATTTTGGACTCGAAGACGACGTGTAAGGTGCACGCAAATGAAATATTGCACAAAGTAGCAATTAGTACGAGCTGAACTCCTGCCTTCTTTCAAAGATATTTTCCTAACTAAAACGAATATGGATATGAAACTTACATCAATGGAAAGAGGAACACTCCCCCTTTCAGATGCAACCAAAAATATCTGATTGGGACAATTTACTGGTCTTCTATGACGAGATATATGTAAGCAATTTTGGACGGGAAGACGACCTGTAAGTTGCATACATAAGGCAAATTGACCTAAGTAACAATTAGTACGAGCCTCACGCCTACTTTCTTTCAAACATATTTTATTAACTAAAACGAAATTATATATTAAACTTACATCAATGGAAGGAGGAACACTCCCCCTTTCAGATGCCACCAAGATTGCTAGATTCAAACAACGTTCAGGTCTTTTATACGGTGATATATGGAACTAATTTGGTTGCAGAATTAAACCAATGATGTGCAGAGTTAGCGGGAATTCTAAAAAAATAGCTTGCAGCAGAATCAGATCTGCTTCCCTCTTTCACAGATAGTTTCCTAACTAAAACGAATAGGGATATGAAACTTACATCAATGGAAAGAGGAACACTCCTCCTTTTAGATGCCACCACGACTGTTTGATTCAGACAGTTTACTGGTCTTCTATGACGAGATATAGGTAAGCGATTTTGGACGGGATGACGACCTGTAAGGTGCACGCAAATGGAATATTGCACAAAGTAGAAATTAGTACGAGCTGAACTCCTGCCTTCTTTCAGGGATATTTTCCTAACTAAAACGAATATGGATATGAAACTTACATCAATGGAAAGAGGAACACTCCTCCTTTTAGATGCCACCACGACTGTTTGATTCAGACAATTTACTGGTCTTCTATGACGAGATATATGTAAGCAATTTTGGACGGGATGACGACCTGTAAGGTGAACGCAAAATGGAATATTGCACAAAGTAGCAATTAGTACGAGCTGAACTCCTGCCTTCTTTCAGGGATATTTTCCTAACTAAAACGAATATGGATATGAAACTTACATCAATGGAAAGAGGAACACTCCCCCTTTCAGATGCCACCAAGATTGCTAGATTCAAACAACGTTCAGGTCTTTTATATGGTGATATATGGAACTATGTTGGTTGCGGAATTAAACCAATGATGTGCAGAGTTAGCGGGAATTCTAAAAAAATAGCTTGCAGCAGAATCAGATCTGCTTCCCTCTTTCACAGATAGTTTCCTAACTAAAACGAATAGGGATATGAAACTTACATCAATGGAAAGAGGAACACTCCTCCTTTTAGATGCCACCACGACTGTTTGATTCGGACAATTTACTGGTCTTCTATGACGAGATATAGGTAAGCGATTTTGGAAGGGATGACGACCTGTAAGGTGCACGCAAATGGAATATTGCACAAAGTAGCAATTAGTACGAGCTGAACTCCTGCCTTCTTTCAGGGATATTTTCCTAACTAAAACGAATAGGGATATGAAACTTACATCAATGGAAAGAGGAACACTCCTCCTTTTAGATGCCACCACGACTGTTTGATTCGGACAATTTACTGGTCTTCTATGACGAGATATAGATAAGCAATTTTGGACGGGAAGACGACGTGTAAGGTGCACGCAAATGAAATATTGCACAAAGTAGCAATTAGTACGAGCTGAACTCCTGCCTTCTTTCAAAGATATTTTCCTAACTAAAACGGATATGGATATGAATTTTACATCAATGGAAAGAGGAGCACTCCTCTTTTTAGATGCCACCACGACTGTTTGATTCGGACAATTTACTGGTCTTCTATGACGAGATATAGATAAGCAATTTTGGACGGGAAGACGACGTGTAAGGTGCACGCAAATGAAATATTGCACAAAGTAGCAATTAGTACGAGCTGAACTCCTGCCTTCTTTTAAAGATATTTTCCTAACTAAAACGAATATGGATATGAAACTTACATCAATGGAAAGAGGAACACTCCCCCTTTCAGATGCAACCAAAAATATCTGATTGGGACAATTTACTGGTCTTCTATGACGAGATATATGTAAGCAATTTTGGACGGGAAGACGACCTGTAAGGTGCACGCAAATGAAATATTGCACAAAGTAGCAATTAGTACGAGCTGAACTCCTGCCTTCTTTCAAAGATATTTTCCTAACTAAAACGAATATGGATATGAAACTTACATCAATGGAAAGAGGAACACTCCCCCTTTCAGATGCAACCAAAAATATCTGATTGGGACAATGTACTGGTCTTCTATGACGAGATATATGTAAGCAATTTTGGACGTGAAGACGACCTGGAAGTTGCATACATAAGGCAAATTGACCTAAGTAACAATTAGTACGAGCCTCACGCCTACTTTCTTTCAAACATATTTTATTAACTAAAACGAAATTATATATTAAACTTACATCAATGGAAGGAGGAACACTCCCTCTTTCAGATGCCACCAAGATTGCTAGATTCAAACAACGTTCAGGTCTTTTAAAAGGTGATATATGGAACTATGTTGGTTGCGGAATTAAACCAATGATGTGCAGAGTTAGCGGGAATTCTAAAAAAATAGCTTGCAGCAGAATTTAGATCTGCTTCCCTCTTTCACAGATAGTTTCCTAACTAAAACGAATAGGGATATGAAATTTACATCAATGGAAAGAGGAACACTCCTCCTTTTAGATGCCACCACGACTGTTTGATTCGGACAATTTACTGGTCTTCTATGACGAGATATAGGTAAGCGATTTTGGACGGGATGACGACCTGTAAGGTGCACGCAAATGGAATATTGCACAAAGTAGCAATTAGTACGAGCTGAACTCCTGCCTTCTTTCAGGGATATTTTCCTAACTAAAACGAATATGGATATGAAACTTACATCAATGGAAAGAGGAACACTCCTCCTTTTAGATGCCACCACGACTGTTTGATTCAGACAATTTACTGGTCTTCTATGACGAGATATAGCTAAGCGATTTTGGACGGGATGACGACCTGTAAGGTGCACGCAAATGGAATATTGCACAAAGTAGCAATTAGTACGAGCTGAACTCCTGCCTTCTTTCAGGGATATTTTCCTAACTAAATCGAATATGGATATGAAACTTACATCAATGGAAAGAGGAACACTCCTCCTTTTAGATGCCACCACGACTGTTTGATTCGGACGATTTACTGGTCTTCTATGACGAGATATATGTAAGCAATTTTGGACGGGATGACGACCTGTAAGGTGAACGCAAATGGAATATTGCACAAAGTAGCAATTAGAACGAGCTGAACTCCTGCCTACTTTCAGGGATATTTTCCTAACTAAAACGAATATGGATATAAAACTTACAACAATAGAAAGAGGAACACTCCCCCTTTCAGATGCCACCAAGATTGCTAGATTCAAACAACGTTCAGGTCTTTTATAAGGTTATATGGAACTATGTTGGTTGCGGAATTAAACCAATGATGTGCAGAGTTAGCGGGAATTCTAAAAAAAATAGCTTGCAGCAGAATCAGATCTGCTTCCCTCTTTCACAGATAGTTTCCTAACTAAAACGGATATGGATATGAATTTTACATCAATGGAAAGAGGAACACTCCCCCTTTTAGATGCCACCACGACTGTTTGATTCGGACAATTTACTGGTCTTCTATGACGAGATATAGGTAAGCGATTTTGGAAGGGATGACGACCTGTAAGTTGCATACATAAGGCAAATTGACCTAAGTAACAATTAGTACGAGCCTCACGCCTACTTTCTTTCAAACATATTTTATTAACTAAAACGAAATTATATATTAAACTTACATCAATGGAAAGAGGAACACTCCTCCTTTTAGATGCCACAACGACTGTTTGATTCGGACAATTTACTGGTCTTCTATGACGAGATATATGTAAGCATTTTTGGACGGGAAGACGACCTGTAAGGTGCATACATAAGGCAAGTTGACCTAAGTAACAATTAGTACGAGCCTCACGCCCACTTTCTTTCAAACATATTTCATTAACTAAAACGAAATTATATAGTAAACTTACATCGATGGAAGGAGGAACACTCCTCCTTTTAGATGCCACCACGACTGTTTGATTCGGACAATTTACTGGTCTTCTATGACGAGATATAGGTAAGCGATTTTAGAAGGGATGACGACCTGTAAGGTGCACGCAATATAGAATATTGCACAAAGTAGCAATTAGTACGAGCATAACTCCTGCCTTCTTTCAGAGATATTTTCCTAACTAAAACGAATATGGATATGAAACTTACATCAATGGAAAGAGGAACACTCCCCCTTTCAGATGCCACCAAGATTGCTAGATTCAAACAACGTTCAGGTCTTTTATAAGGTTATATGGAACTATGTTGGTTGCGGAATTAAACCAATGATGTGCAGAGTTAGCGGGAATTCTAAAAAAAATAGCTTGCAGCAGAATCAGATCTGCTTCCCTCTTTCACAGATAGTTTCCTAACTAAAACGGATATGGATATGAATTTTACATCAATGGAAAGAGGAACACTCCTCCTTTTAGATGCCACCACGACTGTTTGATTCGGACAATTTACTGGTCTTCTATGACGAGATATAGGTAAGCGATTTTGGACGGGATGACGACCTGTAAGGTGCACGCAAATGGAATATTGCACAAAGTAGCAATTAGTACGAGCTGAACTCCTGCCTTCTTTCAGGGATATTTTCCTAACTAAAACGAATATGGATACGAAACTTACATCAATGGAAAGAGGAACACTCCCCCTTTCAGATGCAACCAAAAATATTTGATTGGGACAATTTACTGGTCTTCTGTGACGAGATATATGTAAGCACTTTTGGACGGGAAGACGACCTGTAAGTTGCATACATAAGGCACATTGACCTAAGTAACAATTAGTACGAGCCTCACGCCTACTTTCTTTCAAACATATTTTATTAACTAAAACGAAATTATATATTAAACTTACATCAATGGAAAGAGGAACACTCCCCCTTTCAGATGCCACCAAGATTGCTAGATTCAAACAACGTTCAGGTCTTTTATACGGTGATATATGGAACTAATTTGGTTGCAGAATTAAACCAATGATGTGCAGAGTTAGCGGGAATTCTAAAAAAATAGCTTGCAGCAGAATCAGATCTGCTTCCCTCTTTCACAGATAGTTTCCTAACTAAAACGAATAGGGATATGAAACTTACATCAATGGAAAGAGGAACACTCCTCCTTTTAGATGCCACCACGACTGTTTGATTCAGACAGTTTACTGGTCTTCTATGACGAGATATAGGTAAGCGATTTTGGACGGGATGACGACCTGTAGGGTGCACGCAAATGGAATATTGCACAAAGTAGAAATTAGTACGAGCTGAACTCCTGCCTTCTTTCAGGGATATTTTCCTAACTAAAACGAATATGGATATGAAACTTACATCAATGGAAAGAGGAACACTCCTCCTTTTAGATGCCACCACGACTGTTTGATTCAGACAATTTACTGGTCTTCTATGACGAGATATATGTAAGCAATTTTGGACGGGATGACGACCTGTAAGGTGAACGCAAAATGGAATATTGCACAAAGTAGCAATTAGTACGAGCTGAACTCCTGCCTTCTTTCAGGGATATTTTCCTAACTAAAACGAATATGGATATGAAACTTACATCAATGGAAAGAGGAACACTCCCCCTTTCAGATGCCACCAAGATTGCTAGATTCAAACAACGTTCAGGTCTTTTATATGGTGATATATGGAACTATGTTGGTTGCGGAATTAAACCAATGATGTGCAGAGTTAGCGGGAATTCTAAAAAAATAGCTTGCAGCAGAATCAGATCTGCTTCCCTCTTTCACAGATAGTTTCCTAACTAAAACGAATAGGGATATGAAACTTACATCAATGGAAAGAGGAACACTCCTCCTTTTAGATGCCACCACGACTGTTTGATTCGGACAATTTACTGGTCTTCTATGACGAGATATAGGTAAGCGATTTTGGAAGGGATGACGACCTGTAAGGTGCACGCAAATGAAATATTGCACAAAGTAGCAATTAGTATGAGCTGAACTCCTGCCTTCTTTCAGGGATATTTTCCTAACTAAAACGAATAGGGATATGAAACTTACATCAATGGAAAGAGGAACACTCCTCCTTTTAGATGCCACCACGACTGTTTGATTCGGACAATTTACTGGTCTTCTATGACGAGATATAGATAAGCAATTTGGGACGGGGAAGACGACGTGTAAGGTGCACGCAAATGAAATATTGCACAAAGTAGCAATAGTACGAGCTGAACTCCTGCCTTCTTTTAAAGATATTTTCCTAACTAAAACGAATATGGAAATGAACCTACCATCAATGGAAAGAGGAACACTCCTCCTTTTAGATGCCACCACGACTGTTTGATTCGGACAATTTACTGGTCTTCTATGACGAGATATAGATAAGCAATTTTGGACGGGAAGACGACGTGTAAGGTGCACGCAAATGAAATATTGCACAAAGTAGCAATTAGTACGAGCTGAACTCCTGCCTTCTTTTAAAGATATTTTCCTAACTAAAACGAATATGGATATGAAACTTACATCAATGGAAAGAGGAACACTCCCCCTTTCAGATGCAACCAAAAATATCTGATTGGGACAATTTACTGGTCTTCTATGACGAGATATATGTAAGCAATTTTGGACGGGAAGACGACCTGTAAGGTGCACGCAAATGAAATATTGCACAAAGTAGCAATTAGTACGAGCTGAACTCCTGCCTTCTTTCAAAGATATTTTCCTAACTAAAACGAATATGGATATGAAACTTACATCAATGGAAAGAGGAACACTCCTCCTTTTAGATGCCACCACGACTGTTTGATTCGGACAATTTACTGGTCTTCTATGACGAGATATAGGTAAGCGATTTTGGACGGGATGACAACCTGTAAGGTGAACGCAAAAGGAAAATTGCACAAAGTAGCAATTAGAACGAGCTGAACTCCTGCCTTCTTTCAGGGATATTTCCTAACTAAAACGAATATGGATATGAAACTTACATCAATGGAAAGAGGAACACTCCCCCTTTCAGATGCAACCAAAAATATCTGATTGGGACAATTTACTGGTCTTCTATGACGAGATATAGCTAAGCAATTTTGGACGGGAAGACGACCTGTAAGTTGCATACATAAGGCAAATTGACCTAAGTAACAATTAGTACGAGCCTCACGCCTACTTTCTTTCAAACATATTTTATTAACTAAAACGAAATTATATATTAAACTTACATCAATGGAAGGAGGAACACTCCCCCTTTCAGATGCCACCAAGATTGCTAGATTCAAACAACGTTCAGGTCTTTTATACGGTGATATATGGAACTAATTTGGTTGCAGAATTAAACCAATGATGTGCAGAGTTAGCGGGAATTCTAAAAAAATAGCTTGCAGCAGAATTTAGATCTGCTTCCCTCTTTCACAGATAGTTTCCTAACTAAAACGAATAGGGATATGAAATTTACATCAATGGAAAGAGGAACACTCCTCCTTTTATATGCCACCACGACTGTTTGATTCAGACATTTTACTGGTCTTCTATGGACGATATAGGTAAGCGATTTTGGACGGGATGACGACCTGTAAGGTGCACGCAAATGGAATATTGCACAAAGTAGCAATTAGTACGAGCTGAACTCCTGCCTTCTTTCAGGGATATTTTCCTAACTAAATCGAATATGGATATGAAACTTACATCAATGGAAAGAGGAACACTCCTCCTTTTAGATGCCACCACGACTGTTTGATTCGGACGATTTACTGGTCTTCTATGACGAGATATATGTAAGCAATTTTGGACGGGATGACGACCTGTAAGGTGAACGCAAAATGGAATATTGCACAAAGTAGCAATTAGTACGAGCTGAACTCCTGCCTTCTTTCAGGGATATTTTCCTAACTAAAACGAATATGGATATGAAACTTACATCAATGGAAAGAGGAACACTCCCCCTTTCAGATGCCACCAAGATTGCTAGATTCAAACAACGTTCAGGTCTTTTATATGGTGATATATGGAACTATGTTGGTTGCGGAATTAAACCAATGATGTGCAGAGTTAGCGGGAATTCTAAAAAATAGCTTGCAGCAGAATCAGATCTGCTTCCCTCTTTCACAGATAGTTTCCTAACTAAAACGAATAGGGATATGAAACTTACATCAATGGAAAGAGGAACACTCCTCCTTTTAGATGCCACCACGACTGTTTGATTCGGACAATTTACTGGTCTTCTATGACGAGATATAGGTAAGCGATTTTGGAAGGGATGACGACCTGTAAGGTGCACGCAAATGGAATATTGCACAAAGTAGCAATTAGTACGAGCTGAACTCCTGCCTTCTTTCAGGGATATTTTCCTAACTAAAACGAATAGGGATATGAAACTTACATCAATGGAAAGAGGAACACTCCTCCTTTTAGATGCCACCACGACTGTTTGATTCGGACAATTTACTGGTCTTCTATGACGAGATATAGATAAGCAATTTTGGACGGGAAGACGACGTGTAAGGTGCACGCAAATGAAATATTGCACAAAGTAGCAATTAGTACGAGCTGAACTCCTGCCTTCTTTTAAAGATATTTTCCTAACTAAAACGAATATGGATATGAAACTTACATCAATGGAAAGAGGAACACTCCTCCTTTTAGATGCCACCACGACTGTTTGATTCGGACAATTTACTGGTCTTCTATGACGAGATATAGATAAGCAATTTTGGACGGGAAGACGACGTGTAAGGTGCACGCAAATGAAATATTGCACAAAGTAGCAATTAGTACGAGCTGAACTCCTGCCTTCTTTTAAAGATATTTTCCTAACTAAAACGAATATGGATATGAAACTTACATCAATGGAAAGAGGAACACTCCCCCTTTCAGATGCAACCAAAAATATCTGATTGGGACAATTTACTGGTCTTCTATGACGAGATATATGTAAGCAATTTTGGACGGGAAGACGACCTGTAAGGTGCACGCAAATGAAATATTGCACAAAGTAGCAATTAGTACGAGCTGAACTCCTGCCTTCTTTCAAAGATATTTTCCTAACTAAAACGAATATGGATATGAAACTTACATCAATCGAAAGAGGAACACTCCCCCTTTCAGATGCAACCAAAATAATCTGATTGGGACAATTTACTGGTCTTCTATGACGAGATATATGTAAGCAATTTTGGACGGGAAGACGACCTGTAAGTTGCATACATAAGGCAAATTGACCTAAGTAACAATTAGTACGAGCCTCACGCCTACTTTCTTTCAAACATATTTTATTAACTAAAACGAAATTATATATTAAACTTACATCAATGGAAGAAGGAACACTCCCCCTTTCAGATGCCACCAAGATTGCTAGATTTAAACAACGTTCAGGTCTTTTAAAAGTTGATATATGGAACTATGTTGGTTGCGGAATTAAACCAATGATGTGCAGAGTTAGCGGGAATTCTAAAAAAATAGCTTGCAGAAGAATTTAGATCTGCTTCCCTCTTTCACAGATAGTTTCCTAACTAAAACGAATAGGGATATGAAATTTACATCAATGGAAAGAGGAACACTCCTCCTTTTAGATGCCACCACGACTGTTTGATTCAGACATTTTACTGGTCTTCTATGACGAGATATAGGTAAGCGATTTTGGACGGGATGACGACCTGTAAGGTGCACGCAAATGGAATATTGCACAAAGTAGCAATTAGTACGAGCTGAACTCCTGCCTTCTTTCAGGGATATTTTCCTAACTAAATCGAATATGGATATGAAACTTACATCAATGGAAAGAGGAACACTCCTCCTTTTAGATGCCACCACGACTGTTTGATTCGGACGATTTACTGGTCTTCTATGACGAGATATATGTAAGCAATTTTGGACGGGATGACGACCTGTAAGGTGAACGCAAATGGAATATTGCACAAAGTAGCAATTAGAACGAGCTGAACTCCTGCCTACTTTCAGGGATATTTTCCTAACTAAAACGAATATGGATATGAAACTTACATCAATAGAAAGAGGAACACTCCCCCTTTCAGATGCCACCAAGATTGCTAGATTCAAACAACGTTCAGGTCTTTTATAAGGTTATATGGAACTATGTTGGTTGCGGAATTAAACCAATGATGTGCAGAGTTAGCGGGAATTCTAAAAAAAATAGCTTGCAGCAGAATCAGATCTGCTTCCCTCTTTCACAGATAGTTTCCTAACTAAAACGGATATGGATATGAATTTTACATCAATGGAAAGAGGAACACTCCTCCTTTTAGATGCCACCACGACTGTTTGATTCGGACAATTTACTGGTCTTCTATGACGAGATATAGGTAAGCGATTTTGGACGGGATGACGACCTGTAAGGTGCACGCAAATGGAATATTGCACAAAGTAGCAATTAGTACGAGCTGAACTCCTGCCTTCTTTCAGGGATATTTTCCTAACTAAAACGAATATGGATATGAAACTTACATCAATGGAAAGAGGAACACTCCTCCTTTTAGATGCCACCACGACTGTTTGATTCAGACAATTTACTGGTCTTCTATGACGAGATATAGCTAAGCGATTTTGGACGGGATGACGACCTGTAAGGTGCACGCAAATGGAATATTGCACAAAGTAGCAATTAGTACGAGCTGAACTCCTGCCTTCTTTCAGGGATATTTTCCTAACTAAATCGAATATGGATATGAAACTTACATCAATGGAAAGAGGAACACTCCTCCTTTTAGATGCCACCACGACTGTTTGATTCGGACGATTTACTGGTCTTCTATGACGAGATATATGTAAGCAATTTTGGACGGGATGACGACCTGTAAGGTGAACGCAAATGGAATATTGCACAAAGTAGCAATTAGAACGAGCTGAACTCCTGCCTACTTTCAGGGATATTTTCCTAACTAAAACGAATATGGATATAAAACTTACATCAATAGAAAGAGGAACACTCCCCCTTTCAGATGCCACCAAGATTGCTAGATTCAAACAACGTTCAGGTCTTTTATAAGGTTATATGGAACTATGTTGGTTGCGGAATTAAACCAATGATGTGCAGAGTTAGCGGGAATTCTAAAAAAAAATAGCTTGCAGCAGAATCAGATCTGCTTGCCTCTTTCACAGATAGTTTCCTAACTAAAACGGATATGGATATGAATTTTGCATCAATGGAAAGAGGAACACTCCTCCTTTTAGATGCCACCACGACTGTTTGATTCGGACAATTTACTGGTCTTCTATGACGAGATATAGGTAAGCGATTTTGGAAGGGATGACGACCTGTAAGTTGCATACATAAGGCAAATTGACCTAAGTAACAATTAGTACGAGCCTCACGCCTACTTTCTTTCAAACATATTTTATTAACTAAAACGAAATTATATATTAAACTTACATCAATGGAAAGAGGAACACTCCTCCTTTTAGATGCCACCACGACTGTTTGATTCGGACAATTTACTGGTCTTCTATGACGAGATATAGCTAAGCGATTTTGGACGGGATGACAACCTGTAAGGTGAACGCAAATGGAATATTGCACAAAGTAGCAATTAGAACGAGCTGAACTCCTGCCTACTTTCAGGGATATTTTCCTAACTAAAACGAATATGGATATGAAACTTACATCAATAGAAAGAGGAACACTCCCCCTTTCAGATGCCACCAACATTGCTAGATTCAAACAACGTTCAGGTCTTTTATAAGGTTATATGGAACTATGTTGGTTGCGGAATTAAACCAATGATGTGCAGAGTTAGTGGGAATTCTAAAAAAAATAGCTTGCAGCAGAATCAGATCTGCTTCCCTCTTTCACAGATAGTTTCCTAACTAAAACGGATATGGATATGAATTTTACATCAATGGAAAGAGGAACACTCCTCCTTTTAGATGCCACCACGACTGTTTGATTCGGACAATTTACTGGTCTTCTATGACGAGATATAGGTAAGCGATTTTGGACGGGATGACGACCTGTAAGGTGCACGCAAATGGAATATTGCACAAAGTAGCAATTAGTACGAGCTGAACTCCTGCCTTCTTTCAGGGATATTTTCCTAACTAAATCGAATATGGATATGAAACTTACATCAATGGAAAGAGGAACACTCCTCCTTTTAGATGCCACCACGACTGTTTGATTCGGACGATTTACTGGTCTTCTATGACGAGATATATGTAAGCAATTTTGGACGGGATGACGACCTGTAAGGTGAACGCAAAATGGAATATTGCACAAAGTAGAAATTAGAACGAGCTGAACTCCTGCCTACTTTCAGGGATATTTTCCTAACTAAAACGAATATGGATATAAAACTTACATCAATAGAAAGAGGAACACTCCCCCTTTCAGATGCCACCAAGATTGCTAGATTCAAACAACGTTCAGGTCTTTTATAAGGTTATATGGAACTATGTTGGTTGCGGAATTAAACCAATGATGTGCAGAGTTAGCGGGAATTCTAAAAAAAATAGCTTGCAGCAGAATCAGATCTGCTTCCCTCTTTCACAGATAGTTTCCTAACTAAAACGGATATGGATATGAAACTTACATCAATGGAAAGAGGAACACTCCTCCTTTTAGATGCCACCACGACTGTTTGATTCAGACAATTTACTGGTCTTTTATGACGAGATATAGGTAAGCAATTTTGGACGGGAAGACGACGTGTAAGGTGCACGCAAATGAAATATTGCACAAAGTAGCAATTAGTACGAGCTGAACTCCTGCCTTCTTTTAAAGATATTTTCCTAACTAAAACGAATATGGATATGAAACTTACATCAATGGAAAGAGGAACACTCCTCCTTTTAGATGCCACCACGACTGTTTGATTCGGACAATTTACTGGTCTTCTATGACGAGATATAGATAAGCAATTTTGGACGGGAAGACGACGTGTAAGGTGCACGCAAATGAAATATTGCACAAAGTAGCAATTAGTACGAGCTGAACTCCTGCCTTCTTTCAAAGATATTTTCCTAACTAAAACGAATATGGATATGAAACTTACATCAATGGAAAGAGGAACACTCCCCCTTTCAGATGCAACCAAAAATATCTGATTGGGACAATTTACTGGTCTTCTATGACGAGATATATGTAAGCAATTTTGGACGGGAAGACGACCTGTAAGGTGCACGCAAATGAAATATTGCACAAAGTAGCAATTAGTACGAGCTGAACTTATGGATATGAAACTTACATCAATGGAAAGAGGAACACTCCTCCTTTTAGATGCCACCACGACTGTTTGATTCGGACAATTTACTGGTCTTCTATGACGAGATATAGGAGAGCGATTTTGGACGGGATGAGGACCTGTAAGGTGAACGCAAATGGAATATTGCACAAAGTAGCAATTAGAACGAACTGAACTCCTGCCTTCTTTCAAGGATATTTTCCTAACTAAAACGAATATGGATATGAAACTTACATCAATGGAAAGAGGAACACCCCCCCCCTTTTAGATGCCACCAAGATTGCTAGATTCAAACAACCTTCAGATCTTTTATAAGGTGATATATGGAACTATGTTGGTTGCGGAATTAAACCAATGATGTGCAGAGTTAGCGGGAATTCTAAAAAAATAGCTTGCAGCAGAATCAGATCTGCTTCCCTCTTTCACAGATAGTTTCCTAACTAAAACGAATAGGGATATGAAACTTACATCAATGGAAAGAGGAACACTTCTCCTTTTAGATGCCACCACGACGGTTTGATTCGGACAATTTACTGGTCTTCTATGACGAGATATAGGTAAGCGATTTTGGACGGGATGACGACCTGTAAGGTGCACGCAAATGGAATATTGCACAAAGTAACAATTAGAACGAGCTGAACTCCTGCCTTCTTTCAGGGATATTTTCCTAACTAAAACGAATATGGATATGAAACTTACATCAATGGAAAGAGGAACACTCCTCCTTTTAGATGCCACCACGACTGTTTGATTCGGACAATTTACTGGTCTTCTATGACGAGATATAGGTTGGAGATTTTGGACGGGATGACGACCTGTAAGGTGAACGCAAATGGAATATTGCACAAAGTAGCAATTAGTACGAGCTGAACTCCTGCCTTCTTTCAGGGATATTTTCCTAACTAAAACGAATAGGGATATGAAACTTACATCAATGGAAAGAGGAACACTCCTCCTTTTAGATGCCACCACGACTGTTTGATTCGGACAATTTACTGGTCTTCTATGACGAGATATAGGTAAGCGATTTTGGACGGGATGACGACCTGTAAGGTGAACGCAAATGGAATATTGCACAAAGTAGCAATTAGAACGAGCTGAACTCCTGCCTTCTTTCAGGGATATTTTCCTAACTAAAACGAATATGGATATGAAACTTACATCAATAGAAAGAGGAACACTCCCCCTTTCAGATGCCACCAAGATTGCTAGATTCAAACAACGTTCAGGTCTTTTATAAGGTTATATGGAACTATGTTGGTTGCGGAATTAAACCAATGATGTGCAGAGTTAGCGGGAATTCTAAAAAAAATAGCTTGCAGCAGAATCAGATCTGCTTCCCTCTTTCACAGATAGTTTCCTAACTAAAACGGATATGGATATGAATTTTACATCAATGGAAAGAGGAACACTCCTCCTTTTAGGTGCCACCACGACTGTTTGATTCGGACAATTTACTGGTCTTCTATGACGAGATATAGGTAAGCGATTTTGGAAGGGATGACGACCTGTAAGTTGCATACATAAGGCAAATTGACCTAAGTAACAATTAGTACGAGCCTCACGCCTACTTTCTTTCAAACATATTTTATTAACTAAAACGAAATTATATATTAAACTTACATCAATGGAAAGAGGAACACTCCTCCTTTTAGATGCCACCACGACTGTTTGATTCGGACAATTTACTGGTCTTCTATGACGAGATATAGCTAAGCGATTTTGGACGGGATGACAACCTGTAAGGTGAACGCAAAAGGAATATTGCACAAAGTAGCAATTAGAACGAGCTGAACTCCTGCCTTCTTTCAGGGATATTCTCCTAACTAAAACGAACATAGATATGAAACTTACATCAATGGAAGGAGGAACACTCCCCCTTTCAGATGCCACCAAGATTGCTAGATTCAAACAACGTTCAGGTCTTTTATAAGGTGATATATGGAACTATTTTGGTTGCGGAATTAAACCAATGATGTGCAGAGTTAGCGGGAATTCTAAAAAAATAGCTTGCAGCAAAATCAGATCTGCTTCCCTCTTTCACAGATAGTTTCCTAACTAAAACGACTAGGGATATGAAACTTACATCAAGGGAAAGAGGAACACTCCTCCTTTTAGATGCCACCACGACTGTTTGATTCGGACAATTTATTGGTCTTCTATGACGAGATATAGGTAAGCGATTTTGGAAGGGATGACGACCTGTAAGGTGCACGCAAAATGGAATATTGCACAAAGTAGCAATTAGAACGAGCTGAACTCGTGCCTTCTTTCAGGGATATTTTCCTAACTAAAACGAATATGGATATGAAACTTACATCGATGGAAGGAGGAACACTCCCCCTTTCAGATGCCACCAAGATTGCTAGATTCAAACAACGTTCAGGTCTTTTATAAGGTGATATATGGAACTATGTTGGTTGCGGAATTAAACCAATGATGTGCAGAGTTAGCAGGAATTCTAAAAAAATAGCTTGCAGCAGAATCAGATCTGCTTCCCTCTTTCACAGATAGTTTTCTAACTAAAACGAATAGGGATATGAAACTTACATCAATGGAAAGAGGAACACTCCTCCTTTTAGATGCCACCACGACTGTTTGATTCGGACAATTTACTGGTCTTCTATGACGAGATATAGGTAAGCGATTTTGGAAGGGATGACGACCTGTAAGGTGCACGCAAATGGAATATTGCACAAAGTAGCAATTAGTACGAGTTGAACTCCTGCCTTCTTTCAGGGATATTTTCCTAACTAAAGCGAATAGGGATATGAAACTTACATCAATGGAAAGAGGAACACTCCTCCTTTTAGATGCCACCACGACTGTTTGATTCGGACAATTTACTGGTCTTCTATGACGAGATATAGGTAAGCGATTTTGGACGGGATGACGACCTGTAAGGTGCACGCAAATGGAATATTGCACAAAGTAGCAATTAGTATGAGCTGAACTCCTGCCTTCTTTCAGGGATAATTTCCTAACTAAAACGAATATGGATATGAAACTTACATCAATGGAAAGAGGAACACTCCTCCTTTTAGATGCCACCACGACTGTTTGATTCGGACGATTTACTGGTCTTCTATGACGAGATATATGTAAGCAATTTTGGACGGAATGACGACCTGTAAGGTGAACGCAAATGGAATATTGCACAAAGTAGCAATTAGAACGAGCTGAACTCCTGCCTTCTTTCAGGGATATTTTCCTAACTAAACGAATATGGATATGAAACTTACATCAAAAGAAAGAGGAACACTCCCCCTTTCAGATGCCACCAAGATTGCTAGATTCAAACAACGTTCAGGTCTTTTATAAGGTGATATATGGAACTATGTTGGTTGCGGAATTAAACCAATGATGTGCAGAGTTAGCGGGAATTCTAAAAAAATAGCTTGCAGCAGAATCAGATCTGCTTCCCTCTTTCACAGATAGTTTCCTAACTAAAACGAATAGGGATATGAAACTTACATCAATGGAAAGAGGAACACTCCTCCTTTTATATGCCACCACGACTGTTTGATTCGGACAATTTACTGGTCTTCTATGACGAGATATAGGTAAGCGATTTTGGAAGGGATGACGACCTGTAAGGTGCACGCAAATGGAATATTGCACAAAGTAGCAATTAGTACGAGCTGAACTCCTGCCTTCTTTCAAAGATATTTTCCTAACTAAAACGAATATGGATATGAAACTTACATCAATGGAAAGAGGAACACTCCCCCTTTCAGATGCACCCACAAATATCTGATTGGGACAATTTACTGGTCTTCTATGACGAGATATATGTAAGCAATTTTGGACGGGATGACGACCTGGAAGGTGCATACATAAGGCAAATTCACCTAAGTAACAATTAGTACGAGCCTCACGCCTACTTTCTTTCAAACTAATTTTATTAACTAAAACGAAATTATATATTACACTTACATCAATGGAAGGAGGAACACTCCCCCTTTCAGATGCCACCAAGATTGCTAGATTCAAACAACGTTCAGGTCTTTTAAAAGGTGATATATGGAACTATGTTGGTTGCGGAATTAAACCAATGATGTGCAGAGTTAGCGGGAATTCTAAAAAAATAGCTTACAGAAGAATTTAGATCTGCTTCCCTCTTTCACAGATAGTTTCCTAACTAAAACGAATAGGGATATGAAATTTACATCAATGGAAAGAGGAACACTCCTCCTTTTATATGCCACCACGACTGTTTGATTTGGACAATTTACTGGTCTTCTATGACGAGATATAGGTAAGCGATTTTGGACGGGATGACGACCTGTAAGGTGCACGCAAATGGAATATTGCACAAAGTAGCAATTAGTACGAGCTGAACTCCTGCCTTCTTTCAGGGATATTTTAATAACTAAAACGAATATGGATATGAAACTTACATCAATGGAAAGAGGAACACTCCTCCTTTTAGATGCCACCACGACTGTTTGATTCAGACAATTTACTGGTCTTCTATGACGAGATATAGGTAAGCGATTTTGGACGGGATGACGACCTGTAAGGTGCACGCAAATGGAATATTGCACAAAGTAGCAATTAGTACGAGCTGAACTCCTGCCTTCTTTCAGGGATATTTTCCTAACTAAATCGAATATGGATATGAAACTTACATCAATGGAAAGAGGAACACTCCTCCTTTTAGATGCCACCACGACTGTTTGATTCGGACGATTTACTGGTCTTCTATGACGAGATATATGTAAGCAATTTTGGACGGGATGACGACCTGTAAGGTGAACGCAAATGGAATATTGCACAAAGTAGCAATTAGAACGAGCTGAACTCCTGCCTACTTTCAGGGATATTTTCCTAACTAAAACGAATATGGATATGAAACTTACATCAATAGAAAGAGGAACACTCCCCCTTTCAGATGCCACCAAGATTGCTAGATTCAAACAACGTTCAGGTCTTTTATAAGGTTATATGGAACTATGTTGGTTGCGGAATTAAACCAATGATGTGCAGAGTTAGCGGGAATTCTAAAAAAAATAGCTTGCAGCAGAATCAGATCTGCTTCCCTCTTTCACAGATAGTTTCCTAACTAAAACGGATATGGATATGAATTTTACATCAATGGAAAGAGGAACACTCCTCCTTTTAGGTGCCACCACGACTGTTTGATTCGGACAATTTACTGGTCTTCTATGACGAGATATAGGTAAGCGATTTTGGAAGGGATGACGACCTGTAAGTTGCATACATAAGGCAAATTGACCTAAGTAACAATTAGTACGAGCCTCACGCCTACTTTCTTTCAAACATATTTTATTAACTAAAACGAAATTATATATTAAACTTACATCAATGGAAAGAGGAACACTCCTCCTTTTAGATGCCACCACGACTGTTTGATTCGGACAATTTACTGGTCTTCTATGACGAGATATAGCTAAGCGGTTTTGGACGGGATGACGACCTGTAAGGTGAACGCAAAAGGAATATTGCACAAAGTAGCAATTAGAACGAGCTGAACTCCTGCCTTCTTTCAGGGATATTCTCCTAACTAAAACGAATATGGATATGAAACTTACATCAATGGAAGGAGGAACACTCCCCCTTTCAGATGACACCAAGATTGCTAGATTCAAACAACGTTCAGGTCTTTTATAATGTGATATATGGAACTATGTTGGTTGCGGAATTAAACCAATGATGTGCAGAGTTAGCGGGAATTCTAAAAAAATAGCTTGCAGCAAAATCAGATCTGCTTCCCTCTTTCACAGATAGTTTCCTAACTAAAACGACTAGGGATATGAAACTTACATCAAGGGAAAGAGGAACACTCCTCCTTTTAGATGCCACCACGACTGTTTGATTCGGACAATTTACTGGTCTTCTATGACGAGATATAGGTAAGCGATTTTGGAAGGGATGACGACCTGTAAGGTGCACGCAAATGGAATATTGCACAAAGTAGCAATTAGTACGAGCTGAACTCCTGCCTTCTTTCAAAGATATTTTCCTAACTAAAACGAATATGGATATGAAACTTACATCAATGGAAAGAGGAACACTCCCCCTTTCAGATGCACCCACAAATATCTGATTGGGACAATTTACTGGTCTTCTATGACGAGATATATGTAAGCAATTTTGGACGGGATGACGACCTGGAAGGTGCATACATAAGGCAAATTCACCTAAGTAACAATTAGTACGAGCCTCACGCCTACTTTCTTTCAAACATATTTTATTAACTAAAACGAAATTATATATTACACTTACATCAATGGAAGGAGGAACACTCCCCCTTTCAGATGCCACCAAGATTGCTAGATTCAAACAACGTTCAGGTCTTTTAAAAGGTGATATATGGAACTATGTTGGTTGCGGAATTAAACCAATGACGTGCAGAGTTAGCGGGAATTCTAAAAAAATAGCTTGCAGCAGAATCAGATCTGCTTCCCTCTTTCACAGATAGTTTCCTAACTAAAACGAATAGGGATATGAAACTTACATCAATGGAAAGAGGAACACTCCTCCTTTTAGATGCCACCACGACTGTTTGATTCAGACAATTTACTGGTCTTCTATGACAAGATATAGGTAAGCGATTTTGGACGGGATGACGACCTGTAAGGTGCACGCAAATGAAATATTGCACAAAGTAGCAATTAGTACGAGCTGAACTCCTGCCTTCTTTCAGGGATATTTTCCTAACTAAAACGAATATGGATATGAAACTTACATCAATGGAAAGAGGAACACTCCTCCTTTTAGATGCCACCACGACTGTTAGATTCAAACAACGTTCAGGTCTTTTATAAGGTGATATATGGAACTATGTTGGTTGCGGAATTAAACCAATGATGTGCAGAGTTAGCGGGAATTCTAAAAAAAATAGCTTGCAGCAGAATCAGATCTGCTTCCCTCTTTCACAGATAGTTTCCTAACTAAAACGAATAGGGATATGAAACTTACATCAATGGAAAGAGGAACACTCCTCCTTTTAGATGCCACCACGACTGTTTGATTCGGACAATTTACTGGTCTTCTATGACGAGATATAGGTAAGCGATTTTGGACGGGATGACGACCTGTAAGGTGCACGCAAATGGAATATTGCACAAAGTAACAATTAGAACGAGCTGAACTCCTGCCTTCTTTCAAGGATATTTTCCTAAATAAAATGAATATGGATATGAAACTTACATCAATGGAAAGAGGAACACTCCTCCTTTTAGATGCCACCACGACTGTTTGATTCGGACAATTTACTGGTCTTCTATGACGAGATATAGGTAAGCGATTTTGGACGGTTTTTGGACGGGATGACGACCTGTAAGGTGCACGCAAATGGAATATTGCACAAAGTAGCAATTAGTACGAGCTGAACTCCTGCCTTCTTTCAGGGATATTTTCCTAACTAAAACGAATATGGATATGAAACTTACATCAATGGAAAGAGGAACACTCCTCCTTTTAGATGCCACCACGACTGTTTGATTCGGACAATTTACTGGTCTTCTATGACGAGATATAGGAGAGCGATTTTGGACGGGATGAGGACCTGTAAGGTGAACGCAAATGGAATATTGCACAAAGTAGCAATTAGAACGAACTGAACTCCTGCCTTCTTTCAAGGATATTTTCCTAACTAAAACGAATATGGATATGAAACTTACATCAATGGAAAGAGGAACACTCCCCCTTTCAGATGCCACCAAGATTGCTAGATTCAAACAACCTTCAGATCTTTTATAAGGTGATATATGGAACTATGTTGGTTGCGGAAGTAAACCAATGATGTGCAGAGTTAGCGGGAATTCTAAAAAAATAGCTTGCAGCAGAATCAGATCTGCTTCCCTCTTTCACAGATAGTTTCCTAACTGAAACGACTAGGGATATGAAACTTACATCAAGGGAAAGAGGAACACTCCTCCTTTTAGATGCCACCACGACTGTTTGATTCGGACAATTTATTGGTCTTCTATGACGAGATATAGGTAAGCGATTTTGGAAGGGATGACGACCTGTAAGGTGCACGCAAAATGGAATATTGCACAAAGTAGCAATTAGAACGAGCTGAACTCGTGCCTTCTTTCAGGGATATTTTCCTAACTAAAACGAATATGGATATGAAACTTACATCAATGGAAAGAGGAACACTCCCCCTTTCAGATGCCACCAAGATTGCTAGATTCAAACAACGTTCAGGTCTTTTATAAGGTGATATATGGAACTATGTTGGTTGCGGAATTAAACCAATGATGTGCAGAGTTAGCAGGAATTCTAAAAAAATAGCTTGCAGCAGAATCAGATCTGCTTCCCTCTTTCACAGATAGTTTCCTAACTAAAACGAATAGGGATATGAAACTTACATCAATGAAAAGAGGAACACTCCTCCTTTTTAGATGCCACCACGACTGTTTGATTCGGACAATTTACTGGTCTTCTATGACGAGATATAGGTAACCGATTTTGGAAGGGATGACGACCTGTAAGGTGCACGCAAATGGAATATTGCACAAAGTAGCAATTAGTACGAGTTGAACTCCTGCCTTCTTTCAGGGATATTTTCCTAACTAAAGCGAATAGGGATATGAAACTTACATCAATGGAAAGAGGAACACTCCTCCTTTTAGATGCCACCACGACTGTTTGATTCGGACAATTTACTGGTCTTCTATGACGAGATATAGGTAAGCGATTTTGGACGGGATGACGACCTGTAAGGTGCACGCAAATGGAATATTGCACAAAGTAGCAATTAGTACGAGCTGAACTCCTGCCTTCTTTCAGGGATAATTTCCTAACTAAAACGAATATGGATATGAAACTTACATCAATGGAAAGAGGAACACTCCTCCTTTTAGATGCCACCACGACTGTTTGATTCGGACGATTTACTGGTCTTCTATGACGAGATATATGTAAGCAATTTTGGACGGAATGACGACCTGTAAGGTGAACGCAAATGGAATATTGCACAAAGTAGCAATTAGAACGAGCTGAACTCCTGCCTTCTTTCAGGGATATTTTCCTAACTAAAACGAATATGGATATGAAACTTACATCAAAAGAAAGAGGAACACTCCCCCTTTCAGATGCCACCAAGATTGCTAGATTCAAACAACGTTTAGGTCTTTTATAATGTGATATATGGAACTATGTTGGTTGCGGAATTAAACCAATGATGTGCAGAGTAAGTGGGAATTCTAAAAAAATAGCTTGCAGCAGAATCAGATCTGCTTCCCTCTTTCACAGATAGTTTCCTAACTAAAACGAATAGGGATATGAAACTTACATCAATGGAAAGAGGAACACTCCTCCTTTTATATGCCACCACGACTGTTTGATTCGGACAATTTACTGGTCTTCTATGACGAGATATAGGTAAGCGATTTTGGAAGGGATGACGACCTGTAAGGTGCACGCAAATGGAATATTGCACAAAGTAGCAATTAGTACGAGCTGAACTCCTGCCTTCTTTCAAAGATATTTTCCTAACTAAAACGAATATGGATATGAAACTTACATCAATGGAAAGAGGAACACTCCCCCTTTCAGATGCACCCACAAATATCTGATTGGGACAATTTACTGGTCTTCTATGACGAGATATATGTAAGCAATTTTGGACGGGATGACGACCTGGAAGGTGCATACATAAGGCAAATTCACCTAAGTAACAATTAGTACGAGCCTCACGCCTACTTTCTTTCAAACATATTTTATTAACTAAAACGAAATTATATATTACACTTACATCAATGGAAGGAGGAACACTCCCCCTTTCAGATGCCACCAAGATTGCTAGATTCAAACAACGTTCAGGTCTTTTAAAAGGTGATATATGGAACTATGTTGGTTGCGGAATTAAACCAATGACGTGCAGAGTTAGCGGGAATTCTAAAAAAATAGCTTGCAGCAGAATCAGATCTGCTTCCCTCTTTCACAGATAGTTTCCTAACTAAAACGAATAGGGATATGAAACTTACATCAATGGAAAGAGGAACACTCCTCCTTTTAGATGCCACCACGATGGTTTGATTCAGACAATTTACTGGTCTTCTATGACGAGATATAGGTAAGCGATTTTGGACGGGATGACGACCTGTAAGGTGCACGCAAATGGAATATTGCACAAAGTAGCAATTAGTACGAGCTGAACTCCTGCCTTCTTTTAGGGATATTTTCCTAACTAAAACGAATAGGGATATGAAACTTACATCAATGGAAAGAGGAACACTCCTCCTTTTAGATGCCACCACGACTGTTTGATTCGGACAATTTACTGGTCTTCTATGACGAGATATAGGTAACCGATTTTGGAAGGGATGACGACCTGTAAGGTGAACGCAAATGGAATATTGCACAAAGTAGCAATTAGTACGAGCTGAACTCCTGCCTTCTTTCAGGGATATTTTCCTAACTAAAACGAATAGGGATATGAAACTTACATCAATGGAAAGAGGAACACTCCCCCTTTCAGATGCCACCAAGATTGCTAGATTCAAACAACCTTCAGGTCTTTTATAAGGTGATATATGGAACTATGTTGGTTGCGGAATTAAACCAATGATGTGCAGAGTTAGCGGGAATTCTAAAAAAATAGCTTGCAGCAGAATCAGATCTGCTTCCCTCTTTCACAGATAGTTTCCTAACTAAAACGAATAGGGATATAAAACTTAAATCAATGGAAAGAGGAACACTCCTTCTTTTAGATGCCACCACGACTGTTTGATTCGGACAATTTACTGGTCTTCTATGACGAGATATAGGAGAGCGATTTTGGACGGGATGAGGACCTGTAAGGTGAACGCAAATAGAATATTGCACAAAGTAGCAATTAGAACGAACTGAACTCCTGCCTTCTTTCAAGGATATTTTCCTAACTAAAACGAATATGGATATGAAACTTACATCAATGGAAAGAGGACCACCCCCCTTTCAGATGCCACCAAGATTGCTAGATTCAAACAACGTTCAGGTGTTTTTTACGGTCATATATGGAACTATGTTGGTTGCGGAATTAAACCAATGATGTGCAGAGTTAGCGGGAATTCTAAAAAAATAGCTTGCAGCAGAATCAGATCTGCTTCCCTCTTTCACAGATAGTTTCCTAACTAAAACGAATAGGGATATGAAACGTACATCAATGGAAAGAGGAACACTCCTCCTTTTAGATGCCACCACGACTGTTTGATTCAGACAATTTACTGGTCTTCTATGACGAGATATAGGTAACCGATTTTGGAAGGGATGACGACCTGTAAGGTGCACGCAAATGGAATATTGCACAAAGTAGCAATTAGTACGAGCTGAACTCCTGCCTTCTTTCAGGGATATTTTCCTAACTAAAACGAATAGGGATATGAAACTTACATCAATGGAAAGAGGAACACTCCTTCTTTTAGATGCCACCACGACTGTTTGATTCGGACAATTTACTGGTCTTCTATGACGAGATATAGGAGAGCGATTTTGGACGGGATGAGGACCTGTAAGGTAAACGCAAATGGAATATTGCACAAAGTAGCAATTAGAACGAACTGAACTCCTGCCTTCTTTCAAGGATATTTTCCTAACTAAAACGAATATGGATATGAAACTTACATCAATGGAAAGAGGACCACCCCCCTTTCAGATGCCACCAAGATTGCTAGATTCAAACAACGTTCAGGTGTTTTTTACGGTCATATATGGAACTATGTTGGTTGCGGAATTAAACCAATGATGTGCAGAGTTAGCGGGAATTCTAAAAAAATAGCTTGCAGCAGAATCAGATCTGCTTCCCTCTTTCACAGATAGTTTCCTAACTAAAACGAATAGGGATATGAAACTTACATCAATGGAAAGAGGAACACTCCTTCTTTTAGATGCCACCATGACTGTTTGATTCGGACAATTTACTGGTCTTCTATGACGAGATATAGGAGAGCGAGTTTGGACGGGATGAGGACCTGTAAGGTGAACGCAAATGGAATATTGCACAAAGTAGCAATTAGAACGAACTGAACTCCTGCCTTCTTTCAAGGATATTTTCCTAACTAAAACGAATATGGATATGAAACTTACATCAATGGAAAGAGGACCACCCCCCTTTCAGATGCCACCAAGATTGCTAGATTCAAACGACGTTCAGGTCTTTTTTACGGTCATATATGGAACTATGTTGGTTGCGGAATTAAACCAATGATGTGCAGAGTTAGCAGGAATTCTAAAAAAATAGCTTGCAGCAGAATCAGATCTGCTTCCCTCTTTCACAGATAGTTTCCTAACTAAAACGAATAGGGATATGAAACGTACATCAATGGAAAGAGGAACACTCCTCCTTTTAGATGCCACCACGACTGTTTGATTCAGACAATTTACTGGTCTTCTATGACGAGATATAGGTAACCGATTTTGGAAGGGATGACGACCTGTAAGGTGCACGCAAATGGAATATTGCACAAAGTAGCAATTAGTACGAGCTGAACTCCTGCCTTCTTTCAGGGATATTTTCCTAACTAAAACGAATAGGGATATGAAACTTACATCAATGGAAAGAGGAACACTCCTCCTTTTAGATGCCACCACGACTGTTTGATTCGGACAATTTACTGGTCTTCTATGACGAGATATAGGTAAGCGATTTTGGACGGGATGACGACCTGTAAGGTGAACGCAAATGGAATATTACACAAAGTAGCAATTAGAACGAGCTGAACTCCTGCCTTCTTTCAAGGATATTTTCCTAAATAAAATGAATATGGATATGAAACTTACATCAATGGAAAGAGGAACACTCCTCCTTTTAGATGCCACCACGACTGTTTGATTCGGACAATTTACTGGTCTTCTATGACGAGATATAGGAGAGCGATTTTGGACGGGATGAGGACCTGTAAGGTGAACGCAAATGGAATATTGCACAAAGTAGCAATTAGAACGAACTGAACTCCTGCCTTCTTTCAAGGATATTTTCCTAACTAAAACGAATATGGATATGAAACTTACATCAATGGAAAGAGGAACACTCCCCCTTTCAGACGCCACCAAGATTGCTAGATTCAAACAACCTTCAGATCTTTTATAAGGTGATATATGGAACTATGTTGGTTGCGGAATTAAACCAATGATGTGCAGAGTTAGCGGGAATTCTAAAAAAATAGCTTCCAGCAGAATCAGATCTGCTTCCCTCTTTCACAGATAGTTTCCTAACTGAAACGAATAGGGATATGAAACTTACATCAAAGGAAAGAGGAACACTCCTCCTTTTAGATGCCACCACGACTGTTTGATTCGGACAATTTACTGGTCTTCTATGACGAGATATAGGTAAGCGATTTTGGAAGGGATGACGACCTGTAAGGTGCACGCAAAATGGAATATTGCACAAAGTAGCAATTAGAACGAGCTGAACTCGTGCCTTCTTTCAGGGATATTTTCCTAACTAAAACGAATATGGATATGAAACTTACATCAATGGAAAGAGGAACACTCCCCCTTTCAGATGCTACCAAGATTGCTAGATTCAAACAACGTTCAGGTCTTTTATAAGGTGATATATGGAACTATGTTGGTTGCGGAATTAAACCAATGATGTGCAGAGTTAGCAGGAATTCTAAAAAAATAGCTTGCAGCAGAATCAGATCTGCTTCCCTCTTTCACAGATAGTTTCCTAACTAAAACGAATAGGGATATGAAACTTACATCAATGGAAAGAGGAACACTCCTCCTTTTAGATGCCACCACGACTGTTTGATTCGGACAATTTACTGGTCTTCTATGACGAGATATAGGTAACCGATTTTGGAAGGGATGACGACCTGTAAGGTGCACGCAAATGGAATATTGCACAAAATAGCAATTAGTACGAGCTGAACTCCTGCCTTCTTTTAGGGATATTTTCCTAACTAAAACGAATAGGGATATGAAACTTACATCAATGGAAAGAGGAACACTCCCCCTTTCAGATGCCACCAAGATTGCTAGATTCAAACAACCTTCAGGTCTTTTATAAGGTGATATATGGAACTATGTTGGTTGCGGATTTAAACCAATGATGTGCAGAGTTAGCGGGAATTCTAAAAAAATAGCTTGCAGCAGAATCAGATCTGCTTCCCTCTTTCACAGATAGTTTCCTAACTAAAACGAATAGGGATATGAAACTTACATCAATGGAAAGAGGAACACTCCTTCTTTTAGATGCCACCACGACTGTTTGATTCGGACAATTTACTGGTCTTCTATGACGAGATATAGGTAAGCAATTTTGGACGGGATGAGGACCTGTAAGGTGAACGCAAATGGAATATTGCACAAAGTAGCAATTAGAACGAACTGAACTCCTGCCTTCTTTCAAGGATATTTTCCTAACTAAAACGAATATGGATATGAAACTTACATCAATGGAAAGAGGACCACCCCCCTTTCAGATGCCACCAAGATTGCTAGATTCAAACAACGTTCAGGTGTTTTTTACGGTCATATATGGAACTATGTTGGTTGCGGAATTAAACCAATGATGTGCAGAGTTAGCGGGAATTCTAAAAAAATAGCTTGCAGCAGAATCAGATCTGCTTCCCTCTTTCACAGATAGTTTCCTAACTAAAACGAATAGGGATATGAAACTTACATCAATGGAAAGAGGAACACTCCTCCTTTTAGATGCCACCACGACTGTTTGATTCGGACAATTTACTGGTCTTCTATGACGAGATATAGGTAAGCGATTTTGGACGGGATGAGGACCTGTAAGGTGAACGCAAATGGAATATTGCACAAAGTAGCAATTAGAACGAACTGAACTCCTGCCTTCTTTCAAGGATATTTTCCTAACTAAAACGAATATTGATATGAAACTTACATCAATGGAAAGAGGACCACCCCCCTTTCAGATGCCACCAAGATTGCTAGATTCAAACGACGTTCAGGTCTTTTTTACGGTCATATATGGAACTATGTTGGTTGCGGAATTAAACCAATGATGTGCAGAGTTAGCAGGAATTCTAAAAAAATAGCTTGCAGCAGAATCAGATCTGCTTCCCTCTTTCACAGATAGTTTCCTAACTAAAACGAATAGGGATATGAAACTTACATCAATGGAAAGAGGAACACTCCTCCTTTTAGATGCCACCACGACTGTTTGATTCGGACAATTTACTGGTCTTCTATGACGAGATATAGGTAAGCGATTTTGGACGGGATGACGACCTGTAAGGTGAACGCAAATGGAATATTACACAAAGTAGCAATTAGAACGAGCTGAACTCCTGCCTTCTTTCAAGGATATTTTCCTAAATAAAATGAATATGGATATGAAACTTACATCAATGGAAAGAGGAACACTCCTCCTTTTAGATGCCACCACGACTGTTTGATTCGGACAATTTGCTGGTCTTCTATGACGAGATATAGGAGAGCGATTTTGGACGGGATGAGGACCTGTAAGGTGAACGCAAAAGGAATATTGCACAAAGTAGCAATTAGAACGAACTGAACTCCTGCCTTCTTTCAAGGATATTTTCCTAACTAAAACGAATATGGATATGAAACTTACATCAATGGAAAGAGGAACACTCCCCCTTTCAGACACCACCAAGATTGCTAGATTCAAACAACCTTCAGATCTTTTATAAGGTGATATATGGAACTATGTTGGTTGCGGAATTAAACCAATGATGTGCAGAGTTAGCGGGAATTCTAAAAAAATAGCTTGCAGCAGAATCAGATCTGCTTCCCTCTTTCACAGATAGTTTCCTAACTGAAACGAATAGGGATATGAAACTTACATCAAGGGAAAGAGGAACACTCCTCCTTTTAGATGCCACCACGACTGTTTGATTCGGACAATTTACTGGTCTTCTATGACGAGATATAGGTAAGCGATTTTGGAAGGGATGACGACCTGTAAGGTGCACGCAAAATGGAATATTGCACAAAGTAGCAATTAGAACGAGCTGAACTCGTGCCTTCTTTCAGGGATATTTTCCTAACTAAAACGAATATGGATATGAAACTTACATCAATGGAAAGAGGAACACTCCCCCTTTCAGATGCTACCAAGATTGCTAGATTCAAACAACGTTCAGGTCTTTTATAAGGTGATATATGGAACTATGTTGGTTGCGGAATTAAACCAATGATGTGCAGAGTTAGCAGGAATTCTAAAAAAATAGCTTGCAGCAGAATCAGATCTGCTTCCCTCTTTCACAGATAGTTTCCTAACTAAAACGAATAGGGATATGAAACTTACATCAATGGAAAGAGGAACACTCCTCCTTTTAGATGCCACCACGACTGTTTGATTCGGACAATTTACTGGTCTTCTATGACGAGATATAGGTAAGCGATTTTGGAAGGGATGACGACCTGTAAGGTGCACGCAAATGGAATATTGCACAAAGTAACAATTAGAACGAGCTGAACTCCTGCCTTCTTTCAAGGATATTTTCCTAAATAAAATGAATATGGATATGAAACTTAAATCACTGGAAAGAGGGACACTCCTCCTTTTAGATGCCACCACGACTGTTTGATTCGGACAATTTACTGGTCTTCTATGACGAGATATAGGTTGGAGATTTTGGACGGGATGACGACCTGTAAGGTGAACGCAAATGGAATATTGCACAAAGTTGCAATTAGAACGAGCTGAACTCCTGCCTTCTTTCAGGGATAGTTTCCTAACTAAAACGAATATGGATATGAAACTTACATCAATGGAAAGAGGAACACTCCCCCTTTCAGATGCCAACAAGATTGCTAGATTCAAACAACCTTCAGGTCTTTTATAAGGTGATATATGGAACTATGTTGGTTGCAGAATTAAACCAATGATGTGCAGAGTTAGTGGGAATTCTAAAAAAATAGCTTGCAGCAGAATCAGATCTGCTTCCCTCTTTCACAGATAGTTTCCTAACTAAAACGAATAGGGATATGAAACTTACATCAATGGAAAGAGGAACACTCCTCCTTTTAGATGCCACCACGACTGTTTGATTCGGACAGATTACTGGTCTTCTATGACGAGATATAGGTAAGCGATTTTGGACGGCATGACGACCTGTAAGGTGCACGCAAAATGGAATATTGCACAAAGTAGCAATTAGAACGAGCTGAGCTCGTGCCTTCTTTCAGGGATATTTTCCTAACTAAAACGAATATGGATATGAAACTTACATCAATGGAAAGAGGAACACTCCCCCTTTCAGATGCCACCAAGATTGCTAGATTCAAACAACCTTCATGTCTTTTATAAGGTGATATATGGAACTATGTTGGTTGCGGAATTAAACCAATGATGTGCAGAGTTAGCGGGAATTCTAAAAAAATAGCTTGCAGCAGAATCAGATCTGCTTCCCTCTTTCACAGATAGTTTCCTAACTAAAACGAATAGGGATATGAAACTTACATCAATGGAAAGAGGAACACTCCTCCTTTTAGATGCTACCACGACTGTTTGATTCGGACAATTTACTGGTCTTCTATGACGAGATATAGGTTGGAGATTTTGGACGGGATGACGACCTTTAAGGTGAACGCAAATGGAATATTGCACAAAGTAGCAATTAGAACGAGCTGAACTCCTGCCTTCTTTCAGGGATATTTTCCTAACTAAAATGAATATGGATATGAAACTTACATCAATGGAAAGAGGAACACTCCCCCTTTCAGATGCCACCAAGATTGCTAGATTCAAACAACCTTCATGTCTTTTATAAGGTGATATATGGAACTATGTTGGTTGCGGAATTAAACCAATGATGTGCAGAGTTAGCGGGAATTCTAAAAAAATAGCTTGCAGCAGAATCAGATCTGCTTCCCTCTTTCACAGATAGTTTCCTAACTAAAACGAATAGGGATATGAAACTTACATCAATGGAAAGAGGAACACTCCTCCTTTTAGATGCTACCACGACTGTTTGATTCGGACAATTTACTGGTCTTCTATGACGAGATATAGGTTGGAGATTTTGGACGGGATGACGACCTTTAAGGTGAACGCAAATGGAATATTGCACAAAGTAGCAATTAGAACGAGCTGAACTCCTGCCTTCTTTCAGGGATATTTTCCTAACTAAAATGAATATGGATATGAAACTTACATCAATGGAAAGAGGAACACTCCCCCTTTCAGATGCCAACAAGATTGCTAGATTCAAACAACCTTCAGGTCTTTTATAAGGTGAAATATGGAACTATGTTGGTTGCGGAATTAAACCAATGATGTGCAGAGTTAGCGGGAATTCTAAAAAAATAGCTTGCAGCAGAATCAGATCTGCTTCCCTCTTTCACAGATAGTTTCCTAACTAAAACGAATAGGGATATGAAACTTACATCAATGGAAAGAGGAACACTCCTCCTTTTAGAAGCCACCACGACTGTTTGATTCGGACAGATTACTGGTCTTCTATGACGAGATATAGGTAAGCGATTTTGGACGGCATGACGACCTGTAAGGTGCACGGAAATGGAATATTGCACAAAGTAGCAATTAGTACGAGCTGAACTCCTGCCTTCTTTCAGGGATATTTTCCTAACTAAAACGAATAGGGATATGAAACTTACATCAATGGAAAGAGGAACACTCCTTCTTTTAGATGCCACCACGACTGTTTGATTCGGACAATTTACTGGTCTTCTATGACGAGATATAGGTAAGCAATTTTGGACGGGATGAGGACCTGTAAGGTGAACGCAAATGGAATATTGCACAAAGTAGCAATTAGAACGAACTGAACTCCTGCCTTCTTTCAAGGATATTTTCCTAACTAAAACGAATATGGATATGAAACTTACATCAATGGAAAGAGGACCACCCCCCTTTCAGATGCCACCAAGATTGCTAGATTCAAACAACGTTCAGGTGTTTTTTACGGTCATATATGGAACTATGTTGGTTGCGGAATTAAACCAATGATGTGCAGAGTTAGCGGGAATTCTAAAAAAATAGCTTGCAGCAGAATCAGATCTGCTTCCCTCTTTCACAGATAGTTTCCTAACTAAAACGAATAGGGATATGAAACTTACATCAATGGAAAGAGGAACACTCCTCCTTTTAGATGCCACCACGACTGTTTGATTCGGACAATTTACTGGTCTTCTATGACGAGATATAGGTAAGCGATTTTGGACGGGATGAGGACCTGTAAGGTGAACGCAAATGGAATATTGCACAAAGTAGCAATTAGAACGAACTGAACTCCTGCCTTCTTTCAAGGATATTTTCCTAACTAAAACGAATATTGATATGAAACTTACATCAATGGAAAGAGGACCACCCCCCTTTCAGATGCCACCAAGATTGCTAGATTCAAACGACGTTCAGGTCTTTTTTACGGTCATATATGGAACTATGTTGGTTGCGGAATTAAACCAATGATGTGCAGAGTTAGCAGGAATTCTAAAAAAAATAGCTTGCAGCAGAATCAGATCTGCTTCCCTCTTTCACAGATAGTTTCCTAACTAAAACGAATAGGGATATGAAACTTACATCAATGGAAAGAGGAACACTCCTCCTTTTAGATGCCACCACGACTGTTTGATTCGGACAATTTACTGGTCTTCTATGACGAGATATAGGTAAGCGATTTTGGACGGGATGACGACCTGTAAGGTGAACGCAAATGGAATATTACACAAAGTAGCAATTAGAACGAGCTGAACTCCTGCCTTCTTTCAAGGATATTTTCCTAAATAAAATGAATATGGATATGAAACTTACATCAATGGAAAGAGGAACACTCCTCCTTTTAGATGCCACCACGACTGTTTGATTCGGACAATTTACTGGTCTTCTATGACGAGATATAGGAGAGCGATTTTGGACGGGATGAGGACCTGTAAGGTGAACGCAAATGGAATATTGCACAAAGTAGCAATTAGAACGAACTGAACTCCTGCCTTCTTTCAAGGATATTTTCCTAACTAAAACGAATATGGATATGAAACTTACATCAATGGAAAGAGGAACACTCCCCCTTTCAGACACCACCAAGATTGCTAGATTCAAACAACCTTCAGATCTTTTATAAGGTGATATATGGAACTATGTTGGTTGCGGAATTAAACCAATGATGTGCAGAGTTAGCGGGAATTCTAAAAAAATAGCTTGCAGCAGAATCAGATCTGCTTCCCTCTTTCACAGATAGTTTCCTAACTGAAACGAATAGGGATATGAAACTTACATCAAGGGAAAGAGGAACACTCCTCCTTTTAGATGCCACCACGACTGTTTGATTCGGACAATTTACTGGTCTTCTATGACGAGATATAGGTAAGCGATTTTGGAAGGGATGACGACCTGTAAGGTGCACGCAAAATGGAATATTGCACAAAGTAGCAATTAGAACGAGCTGAACTCCTGCCTTCTTTCAGGGATATTTTCCTAACTAAAACGAATATGGATATGAAACTTACATCAATGGAAAGAGGGACACTCCTCCTTTTAGATGCCACCACGACTGTTTGATTCGGACAATTTACTGGTCTTCTATGACGAGATATAGGTTGGAGATTTTGGACGGGATGACGACCTGTAAGGTGAACGCAAATGGAATATTGCACAAAGTAGCAATTAGAACGAGCTGAACTCCTGCCTTCTTTCAGGGATATTTTCCTAACTAAAACGAATATGGATATGAAACTTACATCAATGGAAAGAGGAACACTCCCCCTTTCAGATGCCAACAAGATTGCTAGATTCAAACAACCTTCAGGTCTTTTATAAGGTGATATATGGAACTATGTTGGTTGCGGAATTAAACCAATGATGTGCAGAGTTAGCGGGAATTCTAAAAAAATAGCTTGCAGCAGAATCAGATCTGCTTCCCTCTTTCACAGATAGTTTCCTAACTAAAACGAATAGGGATATGAAACTTACATCAATGGAAAGAGGAACACTCCTCCTTTTAGATGCCACCACGACTGTTTGATTCGGACAGATTACTGGTCTTCTATGACGAGATATAGGTAAGCGATTTTGGACGGCATGACGACCTGTAAGGTGCACGGAAATGGAATATTGCACAAAGTAGCAATTAGTACGAGCTGAACTCCTGCCTTCTTTCAGGGATATTTTCCTAACTAAAACGAATATGGATATGAAACTTACATCAATGGAAAGAGGGACACTCCTTCTTTTAGAT